>NW_024885162.1:0-42311 GCF_019232065.1 Centrocercus urophasianus | reverse complement strand
TGAAAGAAAATTCTGTGAATTCAAGAGCCAGCCACGTTTAAACTCAATGGCAAGGCCCTGTGTTTTTTTGTATCGTGCCAGTTGAAAATTAATGAGAGATAATGATGCATTACATGCCAAACTATTATTACACTCAGTATAATACCCATTGTGATGTTTATTTTATATTACATTCAGTCTGTTGCTACACTTTTGACCCAAGCAGCTAGACAAAAGCCTGGACTATTGCCAGTTGTTCTAATTAGGAAGAACAGTGCTGATGCCCTTTTAACAACTCCACATATGTTATTCAACAGCAGCCCTGTGTTTCTCTTGTTACATTAACCCCTATTTTCCTGAACATTGGCAGGACTGAAACAGAATGTTTATGTTCATTATCTTATGGTCTGTCAGACATACCTACTTATAAAGCTCATTCTCTTGAATATTTTCAGGGCTAAATCCTGGTCTTCGCAGAAGTCTTTGGCTTTACTCAGGATTGTCAAGATTTCTACCAGAAACTGAAGGTGCATTTGGCTTCTGTCTGGCACCTCCTGCCTCTGCAGTGCCCTGGCACAGCACCTCTGCCTGGCATATGCAATCCCTGGAGCAGGAAATACCACAGTACTGTGCTACAGCTGCGATGAGTTCACAAATACAGCCAGAGGGCAAATATCCCACTGCTAAAATCTCAAGCGCAGTAGCTTACTTCTACAGACCCAGCTGACCTCTAAGCTGTAGGGCGCAGAGCACTGCTCACTTGGAAAGGATGAACATTGTGTTACATGTACCATGGTCACTGAACTGTGAACTGCAGGAGATTCTTGATAAGTGCAGGGAAGATCCTTAGAAAAGGCACACAAGTGATCTCCGCAACGTGGTGATCTTATGTGATTGAGTTTTCAATTCTAGCAGCAGAGAGAAAAATAAATAATACAGGAAAAGTTGTAATAGTGAAACAGGGAAAATGTTCTTCCAAAAAAAACCTGAAATTAACCTATGCAAATAGCTACAAACCGGCTTTGGAATATCTCTACTTCTATTTGTGTCTCAATTAAATAAGATTGAATATAAGCAGCTGTTCTGTAGAAAGGAAATAGCTTGTAACAGTTACTGGCAAATCTGCAGTGGGAAAAAATTTCTAAATTAGGATTTGCATTAAAATTTTTTAAGGAAGAACAAGGGCATTGATGGGCTCACAGTGCTGCCTTGCAAAGTGGAGGACTTCCACTCCAGTGTGTATTCAGAATCAGGCAGTAATGCCCAGTTTGGGCTCATTGCAGCCTCCCCACCAAGGCCAGCTCTGTTCCACATGCTGGGGTGGGTGTCTGCTGCCTTATCCACTGGGGGTTTCAGGCTGTGCACTAAACACCTGGGTCTGCTGTGATGGAGATTCTGCAGCTCAGACCTCCTGTTCTGCCAGAGGCACAACAAATCACTGCTGCAGAGCTCAAAAGCATCCCCTGGGGACTTTGTTGTTGGTGGTGGAGACAGTCAGCAGAGGCTGCATCTTCTCATTCCAAATATCTCCTGCAGCACAAAGCCAGGTGTGGTTCTGTAATTTCCTCCAGTCATCTGAATGTAAGCATAGTCAGGCATGCCAAGAATCTTGAACCCAGCTTCCCACTGAAGTTTGCAAATAAATACTGTAGTCAACAACTGTCATTTGCTTTTAGATCCCGTTTGCAGTTTTCCTTGAAGTAAGGAACAGACAAGGAAGGATCCTATGAGCAGAAATACAGTTCAGTGTGTAACGCTGAAGTAAAAGAAGAATTGTCTGACTTCCATCAAATGACATTTTAATTATTTAGTCTGTTTAATCTATTATTGAAAAACTCTTATAATGCAGCTCTACAAAGCCTTCCTATACAAAGCTAATTTTTTATCTGCCGTTGTATCAAAGGTTTCCAATATCCTTAATTAATCGTAGCTAGGGTATACGTCCTATAAAATTAACAATATATGAAACTTCAATATTTCATTTGATCTTAATAAGAATGTTCCACTGGAGTCAGTGAGTTTTTCAAAATGGATTAAGCTACTAAATATATATATATATATATACTGATTTATTTTTAAAAACAGATCACTATTCTCAGATTTCTTTATCATTTTCTACAATTAGAATATTAGGATGTGAATGTGAAATTTTGTTTAAAAAAAAAGAAAAACAATTCTCCCAAACACATTTCTCATGGAAAAAAAGAAAAGCAAAAAACCCACCACCTCTGCCAGGAACCCACGATAATTACTGACTGCACACCTACAAGTTCTTTAAGGATTTGGAGTGCTGTAACCCTGACAAGATTACTGGAAAAGGGGGAGATCCTTTAAACTCCAGAGAGCATATATTCTCATTCAGTCAAGGTCACTTATTAATCAAATGAATGTCATTTCATAAACATTCCTGAACAACTGTGCTCTATTATCTAAATGGGAAGGAGAGGTGTTAATGGGTGTCTAAGGGATGAATTCAATTTAGCTCGGAGGCACTCAGCTGTTAGAACAGTTGTGAACATTTCTGGCTGCTAATGTATGCTGATTAGTATTAATACCATACAACATCTGAAATGTGGCTGGCATGACATTTCTAAACCAATGAATGGTGATTACAGCTCTGTTTTCTTTATTCTATTCTGGCTGTGTAAACTGTGAGATCTGCAGCATACATAGGACTCAGTTTGAAGATTTGTACCCACAGGCATCTTCCCTTCCCTGTGATCCTGTTCAATAAGCACAGTAGACAACATTTGACCTGTTAATCACGGGCAGCAAGGAGTCCTATACAGTACACTGAGAGAAGAAGAATGACCTGCAGTAAAAAATTAGAAATGTAAAGATATCACAGTATGTGTTGATGCAGACAAGTTGAAATTGAGTTTTCAAGTGCTTAATTACACAAAAAAATTGCCTTCAAGTCTTTTCTTTGTGACTGTTTTTCCTAACGCAATGTGAATATGATAAAAAAAGTTTAGTGACAGAGTAGAAACAACATACATTAAAATATCAAGAAAACAAAGACAAAGCAAATGCTGTGTTCCCTGTACAGATGAGTACCTTGTCTTCTCTTCCACTTCAGTCAGAGGATGTTCGGACATTGCACCATCCTGGAACACCTGAAATGCTGTAACAAAGGAAGTTCTGAAAAGAGAGTTTAACTGGAGCAGCCTGTCCTAGAAAAAGTAATCACTTCTAAAAAGCCTCTTCAGAAGAAGAGAGAGTGAAATCAATTCCCAGGAAACTCTCAGCTTTGATTCAGAAGTATACAGTGATTTCTGAGAGAACAAGCAAGAAGTCACAACTTGAGGAGGGGAAAAAGAAAATATTAAGTAGT
The DNA here is from genome assembly GCF_019232065.1 of Centrocercus urophasianus. Lineage (NCBI taxonomy): Eukaryota > Metazoa > Chordata > Aves > Galliformes > Phasianidae > Centrocercus > Centrocercus urophasianus. The sequence continues at coordinate 38,998 of NW_024885162.1, read as the reverse complement.
AATCAAAACAGACAAAGCCCTTTATGAAAACCACGTAAGTGCAGCAGGAAAAAAAACTAGATAGGACTTCAATATCCTATCAAGAAGGCAGGATCCCGAGAGAAGAAAGAAAGAAGAAGTGAAAGAAAGAGAGAAGAAAGTGTCTGTATCCAACCATGCTAATGCAAACTATTTAAGTCTTAGCAATAGACAAGGAAATACATAGACTGATAAAAATTACGCCTAGTTTCACTTTCTTACGGAAGATCTTCAAGTGTGAAAATAAAGAAGTGTATTCACTTCACATGCAAAAGGAAACATTTTCCAAAAACTACAAAATCCTTCAGGAGAGTTGCTTTTACATTTTACACTGAATTTCAAATCTGTATTTTAGATTAATTCGAAATGAACTCATTAAACTTTGCTCTAAAAGAGAACAGATTGAAACAAAAATTGGAGTATCTGTCATATTCCAAACAGAAATCCAAGTTTTGTCCTAGGTATTGAGTCAGCCAAGTCAAGTGGAAAACATGCCTGAAAGTCTCAAAAATAAATTGCTGAACATCAGCTCCAAAAACATTCATCTCTAGACCACTTATAAATGAGAAAAAGATTTTCATGATACTAGAAGCCAGTAAGAAATATTCGGGATAGTATGATCCATTGGCTATCTTGGATATGTTACGCTTTTCATCCTGTTTATTTGCAATTTAAAGGGAAGAATGATAAATTTACAGAGAAAAAATAATGTGTGAAAGGCAAAAAAGGAAAACCTTACATCTAGAAAACTGCGTGAAAAACAAGATTGCTGTGTTGGAAATCATCTCTCACACTTTATAGAACAGCTCTAGGAATAAGTGTTGAGTTTTTATGGAGACATTGTCTTCTTTTTTTTTAAGTAATGGAAAATCTATAAGTATAATTTTTCTCAGGTCTAGTTAGCCTTCATACTCATTCCCTGGAATCCTACCTCAAAGAAAAATAATGTCTTCACATATTATTCTTATTTTTTCAAAATTAATCTTGCAATTCTGTATATGTAGTCAAAAGGATGTACTGATGGGCTTGGTACTTATGCAAAGCCATGGGGGTAACCAAGGATAAAGCGTGTGGATTTCATTTGCAAATAATTATAGCCAGTGCTTATTTTTACTTCATATAATCCAGATGAAAGGGATGATTAACAGATATCACTAATTATTTAAATCACAGAACAATTAACAGGTTACAGATTTATGGCAATGGCAATGGTGTAAATAGTTCGGCTTTATTTGTTCTTCCAACTTGTTGCATTGCCTCCTACGGTACTGACCTAAAACCAGGCCAGGACCAAATGACTGCACGCACACACCAATATGACGAACAGCAAAATGGCGTTTATTACACATGAACTCTAGCTTATATAACCTATGTGCTTCGTCTACGCCCCTAAGGGCACGTGCCACACATCAATCATAGAGCAGGGAGAGGGCCTATCGTGTCACATCCCGTGGGGGGGTCTCGCAGTTGCTGACAACACCAACTCATACTGAAAGCCATTCCTTTACTATTTCTGTCTTTATAGTGAAGTTACTGAAGCCACTGTCCAAAAGCTCCACATCTTTCCTGCACTGGGGCCTCAGACTTGAACACAGTACTCCAGCTGGGGCCTCACAAGGGCAGAACAGAGGGGGACAATCACATCCCTGTCCCTGCTGGCCACCCCTCTTCTGATGGAACCCAGGATACCATTGGCCTTCCTCATGTGAAGGTTTTCATCAACCAGAACCCCTAAACCCTTCTCAGTATGGCTATGTTCAAGGAGTTCTTCTCACAGTTTTTATGAATACTCAGGATTACCTTAATCCAAGGGCAACATCTTGCATTCCTTTGTTGAACCTCATAATGTACAAAAGGGTCCACCTTTCGAACTTATCAAGGGTCGTCTGGATGGCATCCCTTCCTTCTGCTGTATCAAACACAGCACTCAGTTTGGTGTCATCAGCAAATGTGCTGAGGGTGCATGCAGTCCCATCATCTGTGTAATTGATAAATATGTTAAAGAATATCAGACCCAAGATGGACCCCTGGGGGACACTGCTCACTACCAGCCTCCACCTGAACACGGAGCCATTGACAACTACCCTCTGACAGCAACCTTCCAACTAATTTCTTATCCACCACATAATCCACCCTTCAAATTCATATCTCTCCAATTTAGAGATAAGGATGCAGTGGGAGCCTGTGTCAAAGGCCATGCAGAAGTCCAAGTAGATGACATCAGTTGCCTTCTCTTTGTCCACTGATGCCATCACTCCATCACAGAAGGTCACCAGGTTGGTCAGGCACAATTTCCTTTTGCGAAGCCATGCTGGCTGTCTCAGATCACCCACGTCCAAATACAAACGTAGTAGTTAGTGTGTAAAGACCAAGACAAACCAGACTGGAGAGGAACTTTCCTAAAACCTGGTGGATGTGGACATCTGGATGTTATCATCTTCATTGTGCTTAAAAGATTTCATATAAAATAAATCAACATTTTCTAAGTTTTGGCCTTAAGTGCACATCACTGAAAAAAGTTTGTCCAATTAGTCTATGTTGAGAAACAGAATTTCAGTATGTTTTGCAAATATGCGAGGAAAAAAAAGCAATCTAAACTTGCCATAAGTCTCAAGCTGGTATCTCTTAGTGCTGCTAAGTTTGTAAGTAGCTTACAATTGGCCTGCTATGCACTAAAGCAGCACAGCAGTGTTGAAACTGTGCCTAATTAGCCTCCTGCTAAACCTGAAATGTCAGGAAGGAATTTCACTGAACCTTAAAGGCTTTTCAATTTGATAGATATGGATAGTACTTGTTTTTCTAGAATTCAAGTTGATTGTACTAAAAAAATGACCATATATATATATTTTTTTTTTAATTTAGAAGCCAGGATTCTGCAAAGACAGAATTCTAATTTTGTCTGTTTTCAACCCAGGATAGACAGAATCTAATCAAAAGTGAAACTACCCTGATCAAGAGCTTTTGAAGTGAGGTTTGTTAGTAAGAAATTGTTTTTTGCTAATGAGCTTTCTTCTCTTGTGCAGGAAACACATACATGTAACAAAGAAAATCATTGTGGTAGTTTCAGTCTGACCATTTTATTCATCTGATTTAATTCTTGATCCTCAAAAATTGTATCTGAATATCATGCAAAAATGTCATTAACACTTTTGAGGTAGCTTAGTAGCACTCGATGAGAGCAGAAAGAAAAGATCAGAAATGGAAATGCCCTTCGGGGGCTGGAGCACCTCCCCTATGAGGACAGGCTGAGGGAGTTGGGCTTGTTCAGCCTGGAGAAGAGAAGGCTGCGGGGTGACCTCATTGCAGCCTATCAATACCTGAAGGGAACCTACACCCACGAGGGGAGTAAACTCTTCAAAAGGGCTGACAACAGCAGGACTAGGGGAAATGGATCCAAGTTGAAGGAGGGAAGATTTAGGTTGGATGTTAGGGGGAAGTTCTATACAAGGAGAGTGGTTAGGCCCTGGAACGGGCTGCCCAGGGAGGTTGTGGATGCCCCGTCCTTGGATGTGTTTAAGGCCAGGTTGGACGGGGTCCTGGGCAACCTGATCTGAATGTGTGTGTTTGGTGGCCCTGCTAGGCAGGGGGGTTGGAACTACATGATCCTTGAGGTCCCTTCCAACCCGGGTGATTCTGTGATTCTGTGATCTGTGATTCATGAATCTCTGCTTAAATGGGCAAATATTAGTTGCCACACATTAATCTTGCACAGATGCATTAGAAAACAGGGAATATGAATTTCAATATTTTAATTACTAGTGGTGAAATTTACATTGCTACATGCAAGGTAATTGGCTGTGTTTTTGGTTTTTTGGTTTTTCTTTTAATAAGATTATTATATACTTTTTTTAATGGAGTCCAGGAACTCTGTGAACAGGCAGAAGATCATATTTATTGTTCCCAGTTTAGTCTTTTACTATTTATGAATTATCTTGTCCATGTTCTAATCAATCAGTCCTGGGAGGCTCAAGTTTAACACAATATCATCCTCTCTGGATAGTTTTGACTGCAGGAATAAGATTTCAGAAAGTTGATTAAAAAAAAAAAATAATAGAATCTAAGAACATTTTGCTAGAAGAAAACTTCATTTTCCCCCTCAAAACTTACTAGCATAAACAGTATTTTATTTAATTTCCAAAAACTGCCTGTTGTGTAAGTGAATGAGCCAAAGGTCAAGGTTATGGATGAAAAGAGTCAAAGGAACCAGTGGAATTGCACACCACTCTCCTGACCCTCCTTTCAGGTGTCACTGCTTCCAAACTAAAATATAACAGAGGAGGATGCAGATTTAGTCTAGGAGAAGCAAGAACATCTTTCCATCTCTGCTGCCTATAACAACATACCTGTCTGGACTTTGTTTCCTTTCCTAGCCTTACTTTATCTGTTGCCACTAGTGAAGAACACCAGAGTTAGCTCCGATTGGTGCCAGCTCAATTAAGTAGAGTTTACTTTCCCAGTTTTCATGGTATAAGAAAGTGAAAAAAGCTATTTCTGAGGCATCTATCTGCCCACTTTTTGTTTGAAGGGCTTTACTGCTATTGGGCTGGACTGAATGGAACCTCAAGCCTGTATGCATGGTAATCAGATCTCCCAGAGTTAGCGCAGTGACATCGGACATGAATCTGACTGTAATCCAGCTTTGGTCTTGCTGTGATATCCAGGTAATGTGTTTAAGATAAAAAGTAGTAGGAATGAGCTATTCCAAATTCATTGGCATCTCAAAATAGATGGTTGTTGTTTCTAAGGTCTTCAAATTCTTGCTAAAAATATCAATTCTTTGTTAAGGACTACACAGTCTACTTCATTCTGCTACTTCAATTCCAGGTAATCTCCCCTTGCTTCATTGCCCCTCAAATAAAAATAAGGAGCTTCTTGCTTTTGAAATCTGAATTAGTTTGCAATCTAAAACCTGAAATCTACTGAGTTTTCCCACTAGAAAACTTTGTACCAGAGCCTTCCTGGACCTGAGTAGTACAATTTAAGGAGCAAAACACTTAACAAAGTATAGCTTTGTTCTGCAATGTAAGAACAAGAATTGTCAGTTCCTCTGATCTTCTGAAGTCAAAAGGAGAATCCCCTATTATTTCAGATGACTTTTAATAAGAGTTTATGTAAATTTGAATTTTGAAACTGTGTATTTGAGACTTAACCTCAGTTACTTCCATACTTTGGGCAAAAGCAGACTGGAGTTTTTTTCTTCAGCTTTACAAGAGAAAACTTAGGCCATATTATCTTTTGCACAGCCAGAAGCGAAGCAGAAGCTCCAACAATATAAGCTTCACATCTGAGATTTAGACATTTCAGTAGATAGTTTGCAGTTCTGCATGCTCAGCTGTCCTGGGGCTAGGTGCTATCAGGAGGTGAGGGCCTGAACTGAAAGAAGTGATTCCGTTTTTGGAAATTGCCATAAGAAATTAATAATACTCCACTTACCCTTAAAAGCCTATCATTATATTAAACTCTAAACACAATTGCAAGAGTTGCTGTAAGTGACCCTTGGTACCTTTTATCTGGTTTCAAAATATTAGGATATTTAAACTGGGTGAGATGAGTACTGATGTCAGAGTGCCATTGTCAGCTGGATCAACAGTCTGACCAAGTGAGACAATTCTTTTAGTAATGGAAAATGGTTGCCTAGGATAGAGGGCAGACAAAATTGAAGGGCAGTTTGTAAATGCATTGCTATCCAATTTTAGTCATTGAAGGAAAAACAAGGATAAAGTGTCCTTGCAAAATAAAATTTGGGAAGAACAAAGGAAGGATACTTTATCTCCTGTAAAAGGAGATAAAGAAAAAGCCGAGAGGAAGAGTTTCAGTCACAAGGATCTGGTTAAACAAACTTATCTTTGAGTATTATGGCAGGAGAAGCTAGGTTAGCACTTGCATATACATTTTGTTTGCTGGGTAGAACAAAGAGTGTTGGACTTAACAGGATACAAAGACAGTTCCAGTTGGGTAAAACAACAAACTCTGAACCCAGATTACAAAATACATATAAACAATGGAAATGAGAGGGAGTAGTACTGGGCGGTGGCTGATAGGTGAATCAAGAAGAATGGGAACCCCAAGAACCTTAGCTAATGGGGGGAAGTGCTCTCTAGTGATGGAGTACAGGGATAAAAGAGGGGTTGTGTACCACAGTACTCTGAGAGACCCCACAGGGATATGCCGCAGTGGACTCTCCCTTTATTTGAATAAAGAAAGCTGAAGACTTTCCTCTATCTCTTTCAGGCGTAAAGATGACTAAGCAAGCTTATTGGGGCAGAAATTTTCCTAATACTTAGCCTCTTCCTATTGGAAATGTTACTATTTAATTATTAGCCAATGAAATACTCAATCAGTTAATAAGAAGGAAAACTTTCTTCACCCATTCAGTATGTCTCTCAGGCTTATGTTTGGATTCTGTTTGCTCAGAGGTTTCTTGGATATTCTTCATTTACTTACTGAAAACATTTTTAGCACTCTGCAAGACAAAGGAAGAGGCTTGTACATCAGCTGAGGGCACAGATTAATGTGAAAGCTTCAGAGTTTTGAAATGAAGTCACTTTATTGATTTGAAGAAATAACGCAAAATATTCTGATAATATATCCTCGGAAGCATGGCTGCTGAATTGTTGTATAACATGATCAGTGCTTGCATGCAACAAAAAGGGTCAACATGCAACAGCACTGCAGTAAGAATACCTGCTTAACAGTAATAAAAGTTTTGCTGTTAAGTTTCTTCAAAACGATTTCTTTGCTTCATTGTCTTTTATGGCAAATTGATTTGAGCCTATGTTCCTGAATCCTGGCAGACAATACAGTGCCTACAGATCTTTCTGCTAAACAGAACAAGCATCAAGCTTAACTACTGCACTGTATTAATTTACCATTTATGTGATCTATCTCCATTTTCAATGGTTTATCCTCTGTTACTTAAAACACTCTCATTACTTCAGTGATGTGAGAAATCGTATGTGCCCTTGATCTTTCTCTGTAGTTGAAGTATACCATTAAAACTGTTGCCATTGCTCAGGTCAGAATTACCTGGTTGACTAAATAAAGTTAAACAACCTTTTGCTTTCAATTACAACTTTTCATTTGCATTTCTAGCACTATTGTCCCATATGTCCAGTTTTAACTGTGTGCTGTACTGAGATCACTACTACCAGCTGTTTTGTGATTTTTTTTAAAAAGAAGTTATAATCTCAGTACATACAAGCAAGTCACAATTATTTCTCATAAAAGACAACACTCAAAAGTGATGAACACTTGACTTTTTCTTCCTGTCTCAGGGACACCTATTTCTTGAGATAAACAGCTAAATTGGAAGAGCATTTATGAAGTAATCTTGAGACATTAAGAATGCAGTAATTTTATGTTTTGTCTTTCACTGTCAGCCAGGTATCAGCTCTGCATCCTGTAAGACCATGCCAACAAGTTGGCAAAAACCAAACAAAACAAAACACAACCCTCTTATGGGACACATTGTTCTGGCTGACTGAATCACAATTATAGTTCCCAGTGAGACAAATGGACTTGTCTTTAAAGGTCTTCATTCCCATCTGCTTGATAATACATTTCTTCAATTTGGCAGATTTGTGGTGCTTTCCTCTCTCTTTCTTATTCTGTCTTTCAAATCCGAATTCAAGTCTTAGTAAATGTCTCTGTCCTCTAACTGTTTCACATTAAAAGCAATTTTGATTGCAATTTCTGGGTCATACCTAAAATGAGTGAGAGAGAGAGCTATTCCAGCTGCTATAGATATGAACCAATGGCAAAGAAATGACCTTCCTTCTGTTGCAGAGGCAGGGGATAAACAGTGTTCAGTTACACTGCCTTGACGCTTTTCCTTGATTCCCCTTGAGAGTGAATTGAGAACTACTTTGTGTGAAAAGATGCAATTTCTCTGAAGAGTAGACTGACTATAAAAGTAGCAAAAAAATAGGTGGGAAAAAGTAAAAATGAAAAAAGCAAACAAAAACTTTGAACATTTGCCTTTAACTTCTGGGAATTTTTTTTTAAGTACTTGAAAAAGTCTGAATAGATAAGTTCTCCAGCATGAAGCAACTGTGCTTGGAACAATAGGAAGCCCCCTGCAACTGCCCAAAACATGGCCTCTAAGCCAATGGAGAAATAAGAGCATGAACAGATCCAGTAGATCCTGTATGTGCAAGGGATCAACTGCAGGGCCTGCTGGATCCTCTACAGCTCTAGCTGACCACCATACTCCTGTTTTTTCTCTTATTTACTCCACTGAGAGGAGCAACAACAAAAAATGGAGATTTCCCTTAGAGGAGAAAAGTACTCCTGTGGAGATCACTACCTGGTGTCAGTTCATTTTGCACTGTTGCACAGCACAGACCGCTAAGCAGAGAAGGGAGTGCAGCCTTCACATTCTGTAACTGATGTGCCAGCCATTCTGGTAAGCACTGCAAATGCCAAATTTTTTATACGAATCCTACATACTTTGTGCTTTTGTTTCTAGTTTTGTTTTGTTTTAAAATTTATTTTCACTTAAAAAAATAATCCAAGTCAAAAAGCAGTGGATCTTAAAAAAACCCCCACGATTTCATTCAAGAGTATTTTTATTTCACTGTCCTTAATGTAGTGGAGGAGAATTAATAGAGCTGCAGGATGAACCACATTGTAAGACTTTTTGTATGTACTAGAGAATCTCTTGGGTTCTGTATGTAGTTCCAACTTCCTAGGTTTCAGTTGTTTTTATGGGGAGCTTGCATTTACCTGGACGTGCTTTGCATGCTCTGCTGACGTGAGCTCTATCAGAAATGGATGTGTGACACTCTTGTAACACATCAGCATTTTTAATACTCTATGGCATATACATTTTATGGAAATAATTGTCTGCAATATTTTCTCTAAAGTGCATTCACACCTCGTGGTTTCTGAAAATCGTTCCTATGTACTTCCATCGGCTTAAAATGTTGAATTCTGTGTTTTTTCCTCACTACAAGTGCAAGTACTTCTTTCTGTTAATTTATCAAGCACTTGAGCAATAGAGCTTCCACGTGTTCTGTAAACAGAAAAACCTCCAAATCAGTTTGAAAAATATGCTGCAAACCTGAGCATTAGGAATACTGAGCACATTACAGCTTTGCTTGAAGATCTAGTTGTAGCCACAGCTGAACAGAGCTGAAGTACTACTGTGTTGATTTTTCGCTTCTGCACATGATGAAACCAGTTCTAATTCCATTCAAGCTGCTTGTTTTGCTACTGAAGATGTTAGACCACCAATGCATTCCTTGTAAACTCAAAGCATAGATTACAATTCACACCAGTGTGGAAAGAGATCTCGTTAAGGAAATTACTTCCATTTAATTTTGTATCAAGGGCTGAATGTCCAGAACACATTTATTGCAAAGATTTAATTTAATAATAGCAGATGAAGTGTATATAGGAATTAACTTAGAACCAACTCAGCCAGTCAGCCTGCAAGGAGTCTGTACAATTACTGCCCCACAACGGTGTGATTCTTCTCAGCTCTATTCTGAGAGGTTCAAAAAATTTTTTGACCTTTGAAAGTAATGCTCTGCATCATGTCTTTTGATAGGAATAGAAGGCACTTGGGCATCGTTTTGGCATTGTAATGTTGTTTAAAATAGGAATCTACTAGGTCTGATGGAATTATTTGAACAATAGATATCTAAGCATCTAATCTGGCAGAACTGCTAAGGGAGTAAAGGCAACACAGAAAAACTTGTCTTATCCTTGCATTTTTAAAGAGCTTTACCTCCTGCTGGTGGGAAGTACGTATGTATCCAAGTGAAAAATCTAGCAGAATTTTGTCAAGTGGAGAACACCAAAGTTTATGCATCTGTTCTGACACACAGTCTAAGTGGATGGAGGCAATGCAGTGTATCTGAACAAAACCCATATCCTACTGTACGGCACCAAAAATTCACTGAAACAACAAAAAATACTGCCTAGTTAGCAGTGCAGAATGAGGAAGAACATTCTTTCTCATGTCAGGCAAACTCATATCAGTGAATGTTCTGATAGGAGGACTCAATATGATAGCAAACATAAATGATTTATTCAGTAATGATCTAGAGGATTATATTAATTGAACAATAGTTGAATTTGATAATGAGAAAAAAACAGAGATACAGTAAATATAAAATATTCAATGCACACATGGTCTTATTTTTCTCATCCTGTTTTAATCTATTGCCAGATGGAGGTTAAATGTAATCTGCTTGCTGTGATTATTCTTTGTCCTTGCAATCTAATTTTTGTTTACACAACAGTTAATGTAAGCTATAGCAAATATCCGATGTCTGAGAAAAGTCCGCGTAGGTGAGTTTTCAGGAATGTGATTTTTGATTCAATGCTGTAGCATTAGAGTATTTCAAAGCTACTTCCTGCTCTCTGCCTTCTCATATTTTAAATAATTCAAATCCTAATACGTTCCCCTCTCTCAAAACCATAAATGTTTCTCTAGTTATCTTTTTATGTCCTAGGTAAATGAAAAAAAATGGAAAGAATAGTTATGAAAGCTGCCCTAAGCAAAGAATTCTAGCAGTAGGAAATGGAACATAACTTTTCCTTAGCTTTTTTTGCTCAGTACTTTTCACAAAAGGGGGGCTCGCAAGCAGAGTTCCCATCCCTTTGGCTTGGGACTATTGCAGGAGTAACTTTAGAACAAGTCTTCAAGAGATTTAAGTAAATTCAAAGCAAACTACTGACAGAAGAAATTCTTATTTAAGTATATAAGAAAATTCATATAAATATTTGATAGCTTTTGCTGCCTGCTTTCTTAAACTTCAGCTTTAAAAAGGGTGATTTCAATGAAAAAGTAGGTGAGTGTTTAACAGTGCTTATGAAATTGACACGGAGAGTCTTTATGAGACCCTTCTTCTGGAAGAATAAGAATGAATAAATTTAGTAAAAAGAATCTGAACCAACTCAGTTATCTCATAGAAGTTTATTCATATTACAGAGATGTAATGTTTGATGAAGGTACTGTCAACTCTCCTGTCAGGTCCAAGAGCAGAAAAGAGCTTCTGCTAAGAAAAGGAATGCGACATCTGTTTCTTCTCTGAAAGAATTACTTACGTGCATGTCTATCCTAATCCAACTCAGCTTAGAGAAAGTCATTCCTACAATGAAAGTAATGTTTTCATGGTAATTCTTACTCAAGCATATCATAGGTTAATGAAAAATTCAAGTCCCTCTTCTTGAAGCTGAGCTCACATGAGTTTATCAAATTGCCTGTTAATTAAATTTTGTATTCTCTTACTTTAAGACCAATTGCTGGCGTATGTTATGAAATTAGAACAAATTTCAAATCCGCACATAGTCAGAAAAAGCTAAATCTCATCCATTATCAATGGCTGTTCCAATGACAACCCAGTCACAGGGCTGTATTTAAGGAACGCAAGCATAAGACGAGAACCACTGGACAGAGAAAAATCAATTTCTTCACCTCCTCAAGGCAACACCCTGAGGGTATAGAAAAAGAGCAAGCTGTAAATAGTTTATTACTTGCTGCTTCTGTCTAATGCAAAGGGGCAGAAAAGCTGACAAGTAGGCATGCAACCAAAATATATATTCCAGCAGGATTTGGATACCAAACGCTCTTCTTTATTCTGTCTTCTGAGTCTCTATTTTTTAAGTGTATTCTGAGCATACTGATTTCCATGAATCTCATTCTAGAGGTTTCTAATCCTCTACATTCAATGAACTGGATAACTAAGATGCTTAATTCTAGGTGGTCTTGGAAAATGTACTTACACTTTTAGAGCATTTTGTAAATCTATCCTGATTTTGTACTTACATGCTTGTCCAAGAAATAGCTTCTGTCAGTTTTGGAAAAAAACAAAAAATTAAAAAAATAAAACTAAGTAATATGTTGAAATATACCAAAATCTTTACTCCTCCTTCCTTTGCCTCCAAATTCTGCACAATTTAGTTCTTCATCTTCCTTGATACCTCATTACAAACATGAATGCATTCATTTCTTAAATAGTAAGAAGGCTGTTCCTAAATTAGTGCCTCCTTTTTTATTACATTGGTGTGTGACATCAGAGGCAGAGGTTGGTGGTATGGCAGCAGAGGTTGAACATTCCCACCAATATTCCATTACATTTTGTTGTCATGCGACAGATGTCTCTGTTTTCAATATGTGTTTGTTATTGCATTGATAAACTAGAGGAGAAATAATAATTATATCATTGCGAGCTGATGATACACAGCAGCTCTGTGCTGGGCAACTCTGTACAACAAGCAAACTACATTACTGGTTTTGTGATCCACAAAATCAGTGCTTCACTGCTCAGCAAAATGATCCCGTCTTCTTTATATTTTGCTGTATATTTTGCTTTAAGCATAGAGGCTGGTGAAAGCAGAGGCTTGCTGGTCCTGACTGCAGATTTTTCTCTTTATCTCCTATCTATAAAACCCTCACATCTTTCAGCTGTAGTATCCTCTTAGTCTTTTCATGCCTTTTTCACACCTTTCCATGCCTTCCCTTGGCTAATGTCTATCTCATGTACTTCTACATGATGACCCGTTTTATTCTACTACAGAATAATTTTCCATCTGAAGAGGGCTCCTTTTTAGGTTCATATTTAGAGTCAGTTTCTATTTAAAACCAAAGAGCAGTAACTGAAAGACAAGCAAATAGTGTGTCCTGACAAGTGACTGATGCAAGGAGGGATTCCTTTTTAAAGGGGGGAACTGTGTAATTTTAATTTATTTTTCTTTTTGGGGTGTACAACCTTGGTGGCATAACATGGATATTTTGTGGATATTTTAAAAACATTTCCTAGTCTACTAAGTAGTTAGAGGAGAGAGCTTACACGTTATATTTAGTTTTGTACAGATGCTATTTTAATTGCTGTTCTCAAGTTAATAAAGACAGCTGCAGTGCATCTGTTATATTAACTGTTTATCATGATGGCTGTTAATGAGAAATTTAATACAAACATTTTTCAATCTTGGCAAAACATACATACTATCGATGTTACAATACACAGTCTGTTGGAACTCCTCTGCCATTGTGTGCTTTGAGAGAGGGTTTTATGGGTATGGCAGAAGCAGTATTGCTGCCACTGGCACATCTAGCTGAGCTCCACTGCCTTCTGCTGTTCTGCAGCTGCACTCCAGCTCCAGCAGTCACTGTGCAGGTGATCCCTGAGAGCACTGCAAGGGCACAGTAGCCATGCTATACCTTGTTCAGCTGGTCTTAACTAGTAAGTATCACTGTAGAATAACATCAACTATTCCATACTAGCTGAAGTTCTGCACTCTTCTGCGCCTGGTTGCTTTGAAACTATACAATCCTGATTGCAACAGGAGTGCTTACTGCACATTTTCCTATTAAGACTTAAAACGCTAGGAAAGTGAAAAATATTACAATAGCTCGAACAGAAGTATTGGGCTTGTATTTTTTTCAGAATGGTAATAAATGAACAAATACAAAAAGTTCTTTCAGCATTCATTGTCATTGGTTCCTTTGCAAATTTCTAAAAAATGTTGCCACTTATTTGACTGCTTTAAGAAGATGCAGGTAGAAAATAAATGTAGGGTTTCACAAATTCCCCCCAAACACTTTTTTACTCTAAAATGACTCAAATAGCCTAAACTTTTCTACTAATTTGGTGTTGTCATTTTGTTTTGTTTTGTTTTTCAAACCATTCCTGATTCAAGATGGTCCAACTCAGTACACAAAATTCTCAGATTTGTAGGGTACTATAACCTCTACTGCAGTTAGCTCCTGGGAATGAGGCTCAATAGTGTGGCATCCTAAGACTTGCACATTTTATGTTCTCTTACAATTTTAAATTGCCAGTGACTCATCTAACTGTCTCATAATACGTATGGCTTTACGTACATAATAAATACAGCTTTACAACCTTGAGCTTGCTGTATCCAAAGCACTTGTTGAATTTTAAGAGAATATAGAATTTATGGGTATGGCTTATGGTGCAAATTTTCACCTCTCTAAAATGGAGCATCAGAGGGCTGGAGCACCTCCCCTATGAGTACAGGTTGAGAGAGCTGAGGCAGTTCAGCCTGGTGAAAAGAAGGCTCCGAGGAGATCTTATAGTGACCTTCCAGTAACTGGAGGGGGCCTACAGGAAAGCTGGGGAGGGACTTTTATATGGGCAGATAGTAACAGGACAAGGGGAAATGGTTTTAAACCAGAAGAAAGCAGATTTAGATTAGGTATTAGGAAGAAATTCTTTACGGTGAGAGTGATGAGACACTGGAACAGGTTCCATTGAGACTGTGGATGCCCCCTCCTTGGAAGCATTCAAGGCCAGGCTGGATGGAGCTTTGAGCAACCTGAGCTAGAGGGAGGTGACACTGCCTATAGCAGGGGAGTTGGAACTAGATGATATGAAATGTCTCTTCCAACTCCCACCATTCCATGATTCCACGATTCATTCAGGATGAGCCTTGAGGTTTCTTTCATGCAAAAACTCAGAGAAAAGAAATAAAATTTTCAGTTCCAATTTATTCACTTGAGATCAGGATTTGGTCCCAGACACACATATGTGGCTTTTTATATGGTTCAGTGTCGACCTTTGCAACTTTGAGGGTCCTTCCAAAGTATCTGTGTTCAGCAAATAAAAGAATTGTTTCAGATTTTTAAAATGTAAAGGCTTTTTTCATTTCAAGCACCAAAATTCTTCTGCTTGTGTTAACACTCCATCAGATGTATTCAGAAATGTAGAGTTAAAGATAAAATCAGTGGTTGCTTCAGTGCTAATAATCATCATTTAATTGTATTTGTATGCACAGCATGCAGTGCAAGTAATCAAAACATGAGTTTGAATATTCTAAAAAAGACAACTAAGCTTAAAAAAAACGATTTGGAACTGCCTTATAATTAGAAAAAGAAAAAAAAATACTAATGAAAACCAGAAATTCTTTATGGTTTGTTATATTAGAAATACAACATCTGTATACTGTCCCTGGTATCTTTGACACTACTGAAATTGACCTACTTCTGAATTGTTCAGCACAACATAAGGCCCAACCAAAAACACTTCTGGGTAAACTGTTCCTCAGAATATGTATCACATGCCTATGGCAGCGTAACTGAGCCACTGAGAACAACTTTTTGATAGCAGGCATTCGACAGTAAGATGCAGATGATGAAAATGCAGATGGTGCTGGTGAAAGAGTAGTGGCTTCTGCTTGTTTTCTCTTTGGCATTTGGAATAATGTGGGGAATTCTGGCTGTAATAAATGGCAGTGTGGATGAACAGATAAATCCCATGACCTCTTACCTTCCCCCTCTCTGTCCCCCCCCCCCCGCCAAAATGTTTGCATCCAATGTGATGCACTCATATTGTGATTAAAGTGTTGAACTAGTATACTGAGAATAAATTAATTCCGGGAATCGCAGTTGAGATTCAGCATTTTCATATTTTTGTATGAAGAAAAAACAAAACATTGCCTTGTGCCCTTCTTTCACAGCTGGAGGAGAGGCAGGCCTATGCAAGAGCAGCGTGCCTCGCAAATCTCTGCTTTTGCTTAGCACTCCCTTATAGCCATTTCATCATTTGTGATCTGCTCCTGGAGCTTCTCGCTTGCTATCAGAACACACACAGCATGGCAAGAGGAAAAGAATGCAGTTGGACCAACTGTCAAAGCTGTTTCACATCAGCAAGAAATAAATTAGTCTAATCTGTTCTGCTAACTGTAGCATCACCCTAGAAAAGAAAAAAGAAATGCACAGGTCCATGACTGTTACTAAGCACTTACGGCCAGTGGGGTCTAGGAATTCGGTTTCAGGTTATGGCTGTCCTTCTACCTTCTTCTGGTCATTTAGCTTTTTAAAAGCTGTAATACTAGGAGTGCACATAATGTGATTGTTGGGAGGGGATAATTGTTTGTCCATTGTATAGGTCCTACAGTAATTCAATGTAAGTTACACAGCATAGCAGAAAACAATTTGACATTAACCCCTGACCTATGGTGTTAATCTCTATCTACGAAGTTATAAATAAAATGAGATCATCCTATTCAGTTATTCTTAGCTCACATTCAATAACAATATCTCTATCCCCAGAAACGAATCACTTCAAAATGATGGAAAAAATACGCAGGAAATGGATTACAAAAAATAAATACATGTTAGGCAAAGCAAATTTTTTTATTTTTTGTTTTTTAAAGCTCTGTGACTAATTAAGATGACAGAAGCAGCTAGTATATCACATACAAAAGTACAACTGGAATTACAACGGGAGCCCAGCGAATCTTTTGTGCCGTTCCACTTGTGCCACAGACTGTCTTTGGGTGACTAAAGTTGTCTTTCGTTTGAATGCTGACTAGTATAGAATGAAGGTCTTGGGAAACACGGAGAAAATGGAGGCAGACTGAATCTAGAGGACTGATAGGCTGATCCTACCTTGCAACTGTTCTGGTAGGATAATTCAGGTTGTCCTTCTGGAAAAAAATCTGTGGCCTCCTGAGCTGCCACAGATGTCCAGGACCCAGGACTCTGCCTTTTCTCACTGCCTGCTACCAGTCCTTGCCCCATTAGTTCTTCTCCTGTCTCAGCCCGGAAACCTGCCCTCCAGTCACGGCACTGCAGTCACTATCCCAGGAGGAGGGCAGGAGGCACTCCATGTGCAGAGCAGCAGTTCCCCAAGCCCTTGAGAGGAGGATGGACCAAAACGCACATTTCCTACCCCTCTGCACTTTTCAGAGTGGAGAAAGTAGAGGAATCAGTCTCGAAGGGCTTAAACTGAGCCTGAGATGAAGAAGAGAGTGTATGAGTTTTTAGTCTTGTCTTTGTTTCTCACCATCCTACTCTATTTTTTTTAATTAGCAATAAGTTAATTTTCCCCACGTCAACTCAGTTTTGTTCATGACATTAAGTGGTGTGTGATCTCCCTGTCCTTATCTCAACTCACAAGCTTCTCATCTTATTTCTTCCCCCTGTCCCATTGAGGGTGGGAAGAAAAAGAGATTTGGTGGGTGTTTGGCACCCAATCAAATTCAAAGCATCACAATTAGCCTCCCAAATCATGGATAGAGTTATTATTTTTTTAAATACTTTTCCACATCTGAATAAGTTGCCTCTGACTTTCAGTCGTTCCTGTGAAGCTGTGGAGCAAACAGACATGATAAAGGCAACATCCTAATGGCCTTTCCTGTCACCATGGGCTGCAAGGATCAGTAACTCTGGCGGCCACAAGTGGCATTTTCAGATTCTATCAACAATGCATTATTTGAGAAACAAAAGCTGGGAAATACTGGTCAAACGGGGAAGAAAAAGGAAAAAAAAAACCAAAAAACAAAAAGTAAAAGCTTTAAAATTCTGTTAAATCAAATGCAGTGTAGTAGAGGAAGGAGGATGGATTTATAATTTTTCATCTATATCCTAATTAAGACTAAATTTTCTTATATTTTGGAGATTTTCATACTGATAGATCCTGAGTTGTATGTCAAAAAATAATTTAAAATTATAGGTAGACTCATATCTGTTCAAGCTGGAAACTGTTTCCTTTTCATCTTTAAAGTTGGAAATTATTTAATGTATTTTGCAACATGAAGTCTTTAGAACACTTAATCCCAAAGATACTGAATCATTTCAGACATTTTAAGACATTACAGAGTTTTAGGATTTGTCTCAGAGATTCTGTTGCTCAGGGAAGCAAGACATTCCTTCACACTTCTTCCCCACTTCCTCAGTCTGAGTTTCTAATACAAAGATGTGGAACTAAATTCATTCCCAGCACCCATTAAGGGGAAAAAAAGGTAAGTAAGACCATAGGAAATGACTGTTACGTTTCATATTTTATTTCTAATTCTGCCACAGCTTTCCTATGTGACTCTTATCCTGCTCTTATCCTGCCTCTGCCTAATATTCCCCTT
This sequence comes from Centrocercus urophasianus, assembly GCF_019232065.1. NCBI lineage: Eukaryota > Metazoa > Chordata > Aves > Galliformes > Phasianidae > Centrocercus > Centrocercus urophasianus. Next base: position 21,145 of record NW_024885162.1, on the reverse strand, counting down.
CCGTGAATACTGATAACGTGTTTTTGGGTGTTTTTTTTTCCCCCTCTTCGTGGTAACGTGAATCCGGATTCATTAATCTTTAGAAGTCTCCCATAAAAGACACAGTTGCTGAGTACAGTGCCCTTAGTAAGCAGGGAAAAGGCTCACATTATCCTTTTTTCCTTCCCTGCACTTTTGAAGCCATTGCTATTCCACTTGGCTAAGACTTCCTTTCTAAGACAACAGAAAACCCCTCTGTCCTCCTTTCACTGGTGGCTGTGACTGCCAGTGCCGACTTTAAGGCCCTTCCTTAAGAAAAGCTGTTTGAGAACTGTGAACTACACAGAAGAGAAGAGGAGGCTTATCTCTTCAATTAAGTTCCAAACAGATAAGTATTATGTAACCATTACTAAGGAATCCATTTTCCATTTCAACTATACTGTTCCCAAAAGTGCCCCATTGATGTGTGTGGAAATGTACAACAATTAATTATGAAAAGCCTGTTATCAAAGGAACAGGCAAATCAAGTGATCAGCAAACAGTTGATTGGAGCAGTTGATTTGAATGGAAACATCAGAATGCTTTTACTGATAAGAGATCCAAGTTTCAAAGCTTAAAATCTTCCTGGAATAGTGTCCCTGTAAATTGTCTGACAGCTGAAAAGGGCATCGGCAAACCAAAATAGTTGTATTTCAGTATTCTCTCACATTCAGATCAAAGCCTCTGATTTAAGTTATTCTAAAATAACCTAAGAGAAAGTAACTCTTTTTTTTTTTTTTTTTTTTTTTTTTTTTTTTTTTTTAATCTTAAAATAAACTTCCTTTGGGGAAAAAAAAAAAAAAGAATATTATTTCCAAATGCCTTATGGAGAAAAGATACTTTGTGCATGCTTAACTACTGCTTCTCAGCAATTGAAGAGTAGGACTGATGTACTTTTCCATTCACCAGCACAGATTTGCACAGCAGAAAGGGTAGCAGCCAATTATTTGGCAGTCACTCCCTGGCTTGTACTGTATTGTGGTTCTTAAAAGCTAGTAGTCCGTCCACCTTAGTAATGACAGCACTACAGAATCATTATCTGAGTAACCTGAAGACGGTGTAAGAAACTTGAAAATAAGTCAAGCCAAGTGCATATTTCCTTTAATCTTAGTTGTGTTCCAGATGTCTTCATACCAAAATCACAGCTGCACCAAGCTGTTTCTACTAGCTCCTCATTCATTCTTACATCTTTAAACATAACTACATCTCATGCCATTAATACAGCTTCATTTCGTGTGATGATTCCCAACATCTATGACCATCCCTTGGTACATCTGAGGTACCTGTTAAAATAGTATTTTTTAGCTTTCTAAACTCTTGCCACTACACAAATCATTCTGGAGGAGTATAAGTCACCACAGAACAACTTTAAATATATGATAATAATAATAAAAATTGCCTTTAGAATCATAGAATCATAGAATCACTCAGGTTGGAAAAGGTCTTAAAGGTCATCAAGTCCAACCACAACACAACCATACTTTCTAACTCTAACAACACTCTGCTAAATCATGTCCCTGAGCACCACATCCAAACAGTTTTAAAACACATCCAGGGATGGTGTGTTCAGTTTATTCTAAACAACAAGATCATGACCAAAGCATCTGAATAAGTAGCTTCATTCTGAATACTTACCTGAAAACATAATCATAACCAATTCAAATTTACACAGTCGTACAAAGCAAAGAATAAGGCACAGGATAATCCATGGGGAATATTGATCTTTAATTGAAGAATATTAGGCGCTACTGCCCTAATTAACTGCAGCTGAGAGAATACTTCTCAAGCAGTAAAGGAATATCATATGTGACAAGCAATTTGTGCAATTACTTCTAAACAACCTTGCTTTACAGCAAGACAGTTTTCAGGTTTCTAAAAAGAAGCTGAGTAAATATTAAATTTCAGAAGAATGAGCATGTCACTCTACAAAATCAGGTAGCATATGCTCAAGTTCTTTAACTGCTGACAAGCAGGTGTTCGGTACTAGTATTCCATAATGATGTTGAGCTTTCTGCAACCACCATGGCCATGCCACACTGTCCTTTATTTGTGCTTCAAAATGGAGCCACCTCTCTTAATTCTCTGAACTGTATTCAGCCTACACGTGAACTATACTGCACACTGCACGTGCTGGTAGAAGAGGAATATACAATACTTTGTGGATGGTAACAATCGCGTTATGAGATGAAGGCTGAATAAAAAGCTGACTCCACCCATTCAAGTTCAGGTGGATGAAAAGTTTTCCTGCATATGGATGAAAATAGTCAATATGTTCAGTTTATGAAAGAATGGCTTTCAGGTTCTCTTTAGGTACTTTGAAGGTTTTGATCTTGAGAAGAATCACAGAATCACAGAGTCATTAATGCTGGGAAAGAACTCTAAGATCATCTAATCCAGCTGGCTACTCACCACCAACACTGCCCACTAAACCATGTTATTAAGTCCTATATCTGCCCTTTCTTTAAATGCCTCCAGGGTATTTCTGAAAAGAAATTCTTACCCAATATGAATCTCATCTAAAGAGGTTTTATGTCCTAGACAGATTTTTGAAATCTGAGTTTTCCATTCAAGTAAAGCAAGTCTTGCCTTATTTTATTTTCTCTCCCCAGCTTTGCAGCCCTTGTATATTTAATCATGAGTATGCAAACTGCACTTTAAGTCTCAGACAGATAAATAAAATCTAAGTAGCAAACAAAGCACATCTTTTGCAGCACATTTGTACACAGGTGGGAGATAGGCCCCAACACTTCTCCCTTCCTTGGAGCACTATGGGCTTCCTCTCAGACTAGAGTCCTGTTTCACCAGACACAGTCTGTCAACAGCTCAGGACCTCCCTTCATGCCAGTATACTAGAAATTGTTGTGCAGAATACACAGGGAGAGCAAAGCAGCAGCCAATTTTGAAAGTCCTGCATTGAGCACTGGAGATGAGGGATTCTCACAGCTCTCTCCAGCATTTCCTGCACTCCTCTTACACCTAGTTCAGCAGAATAGTCACAGCACATAATGCAGGATGTGACCTTATTATCTTCAGTCTCATGTAGCTAAGCTGGACTTTGCTTGTGCATAAAAACTGGAAAGTCTGCACTGCCTTTTCAGGATTCAGCAACCTAAGTGCAATTTGTGTGTAGAATCTGGGATAGTTTCACAGTGTCAGGCAGAACATTCAAGATTTGAAAAGACAAAAAAAAAAAAAAACCAACAACCTCTCTTTAAAAACACATCTGTAGAAAAAATTTAAATGTTCACATCAAGCATGCAAAGCTTATTTTCTTACTCATTTGGCTTTGTTCCCTCCCACCTCTCTGCTGTGAGACAGCACAGAACCCAAAGAGCCTTGTGCACCCAGAAATGTCTTTCATTTTCTAGCAAAGCCAGTTTGTCTAATAATACATGGCCTTGCTGTGGTGACAGGTGGAAGATACATGCTTGGCACTCAATATGTGTCCACTCTTTAAGAATACTTTCCATCTTACTAAAGTGTACTATCCTAACACATACATAGCTGCATTCATACAACCTGTCAAGGTGACCATCTCTTCATATTTGCCTATTAGGTATTCCTTTGGTTTTAGGGATATGCAATTTGCACAAGTAAAGATGTTGATCACAGCTGCTCTTATACAAGCAGGGTGATGATATTTCGAGAACTTACTGAGAGATGTGGTTTCTCTGAAATGTGGTGCTGCAGCTGCTACTTCCAGATAAAGGGACAGTTTGCCTGTAGGATTTTGCCAGTAGTTGTTAACATGAATCCTGGCAAAGACCCCAATTTCTTTTCAAAGACAGAGACTGCAGAGACTTGGCACCAACCGAAAATGTTGCTACACTACCGAAGACCATCTTTTCCAAAAATATTTTATCTATGCTTAATTTAATTCTTTTTTTTTTGTTTATACACCTATCAAGGTTATGAGTTCATGCAATCAGCCTCATGGATAGATACTGATCAGAGTAATACATACAGAGTAATAAGTGGGAGTTGGCTGTTTCGCAATCATTCTGCTTCTTGGCTGCTAGAAATAGAAACATTTGAGGGAGGGACAGAGGGATGAAGAAGAATCCAGACAAGTAAGAGGTTTTGATGTGAATGAGGTTGATAGTTTATAAATTTACCATAAAAACTTCTTACAGTGGGCTATCTTACAATCTCAGGGATTCACAAGACAAAATGCTCCCTTGCTTGCCACAGTTGTCTCTATAACAAAAATCAGAGGCTCTTGGAGTGGATTTTTCTCAGAAGGCATCAGCATCTACTCCCACACCTAGACAACAGTTGTGTGTGTTCTCTGCCTGCGCACGCCTGCAAACCAGTGTTTGACTCATCTTCCTCAGAGATGCAAAAGAGGAAGGGGGGTGGGATGGGTGGGATGTGCTGTGAGCTTTCTTTGTTTCGATCTGAAGGAACACGTATGAATGCTGTTTGGGAGCCATCCCCCAAAACACCTCCCAGTTTTTAAAATTCCTTCCATCTCCTGTAACACTTTAAATTGCAGTGATTTATTTTATTACATGCCTTTTCCAAGATCACTCTCCAATGCAAAACCAATGAAGTGAAATCTGCTGACAGCCCTTGATTAGAAATAATGACCCCAGTTAAAATCAGGAACCACTTAGAATGTCATGTTTTCATGCATTAAGAAATTTACCATACTCTACGTGTCCTTGAAATGACCCTTTAGCAAAAAAAAAAAAAAAAAAAAAAGTACCAAAAATCACAAACACAAACCAGAAATCCCACAAAAAATCCCACAGCATATGGAATACCAGGTAACAATTCTTGTCTCTTTCCGCATATGTGGGAGCAAAATTAGAGCATCGCTCTGTACTCGCCAAGGGATTCCACTGCTCAGTGCAGTGGTAAACATGCACAAGTCATGGGGACTGGAACACCACAAGCTGCAGGCACTGTGCTTCCACCATCATTCCTTTGTTTCACGCTGGTTACAGGAACTCCGAGCTGTGGCAATTAGCTGTAGGGACTGCATACGTCCACCCAGGCCTCTGATCACTGGTAAATTATTACCGAGCTAAGTGGCATGCCTCCATGTCTGACTCCGTGAGGTCGGGCACACTGCCTTGCCCACGGCATCCGGCGCACCCCGGAGAAGGGAGGGCAGCGAGCGGTCCCTCGTGGTCAGCCGTGGGCCTGCAGCGCTCGCCGTCGCTGCAATGTCTTGGCCGCAGGCAGCTGCTGCATGTGGGTGCTCACAGGCTGTCTCAAGGTGAATTCTTTTAATGTGACCTAAGCTTGACTGATTCCTACTTTGTTGCATTTTGTATCCTCTTTCAGCTGCCAGAGTCCTAAAAAGCTGTTGCCCCTTTCCTGACACAGAATATCTGACTATGACAGCAAGGATGTGATCAGCACACATTAGTGTATCAAATGGATGCGAAGTCTGTAATCTTAAAAGTACTGTAAGCAAGATAAGTGAACTTCTTACAGAAACCGTAAGTGAGAAGCAGAAGAGGTCAAATCTTTCAGAGAAAATGAAAGGCCATGTGCTGTGCCCTTCCTCTCTTCAAGGAAGGTTACCTAAGTCTGCCGTGTGAGATACACAACCAATCTCATGGTCTAGAGAAGCACATTTGTGGTGCAAAGGTTTACCCCCGGTTATGGTGAGGAGCTATGAATTCACACTGATGGTTGCAAGCCCTAATTTTACTTTTTGTCCGATCATGTGAGTCTCATAACTCAGTCTGGAAATCAGAGATCTTGTTTGGAAGCAGCTCATAAATATTAGAAGGTGGTCACATCTTCAAAAACTAATTCTTTGACTCTGTAACCAGACATGAGCTCGTGTACTCAAGATGCTTTCATATGTCTTGAACTGAACCTCTGTACTGTGGAATCTGCAATCAGAGCAGTAAAAAGATATTAATGCACCCATATAAACCAGTGAAAGAAATCACTTGGATAATGAAAAAACCTCTTTTGCATAAAAAAAAAATAGGATTCATAGAGATACCTTAAAAATAAGTGTTGTCCAAGTATTAAGATAGCTTTTATTTTTATTTGATCTGGTTTATTTACACAAGTAGGTTTACACTTTATAATCTTGCAAGGAAAAAATGCCAGAAGATATCTATAATGATTCTGTGAGCTACTGGAGAAAACCATAGTAAGTATTGAATAACTTGTCAAATTTATTCTCTCCTAAGGTAGTAGCCACTTCAAAGCTTCATACACATATCATTATGCAAAATGATTTTTAGCATTGTAAATTCAAAGTATTCTCAAAAACAAAAACAAACAAACAAAAAAGTGAAGTGGAAGCAATAAACCACCAATACTTTAAGCACAGTTGCTTCATTGTAAATCTGAACTTGCAAATGATTACAAATTATAAAAAAAAAGAAGAAAAAATGAAAGATTTCTTAGTAGAAGTGTTGCTGGAGACTAGAATTCAGGTGCTGTAATGCCTGTAAGTAGATTATTGCTACGCAGTCACAGAGAATCTTCATGCTGAGGGAGAAGGAAAAATTATGGCAGGGTGAGAAGGCTGTGAAACGTGTCCTCTCCTCTCCTGCCCTCCTTTTAATTATTGACAGCCTGTCACTTACGTGCTGTGGTACAATGAAAAATAAAACAGGATCCAAGTTTTCAACCCCTGCAGGTTTTCTTCTTTCAAATGAAACACCGCCATCTTCAGGCAGATAGCTTTCCATGCTTATCAGCTCGAGGAGCTTTGTCTAGCTGAGTGGAAATCGTCTCAAACAACAAATTTGCTACTTCTATACACTACCAGCTGAGGAATTAATATCTAGCATGAGATGGAAGGGGATTTTGAAAGGTCGCCTACTACCTTAAGGCAGGGTGTGATGCAGAGCATAAAATGAAATAATGTGTCATGTTAATATATTTTTTTCTTCCCTTTCAACAAAAGTAGGACTTCCAGCTATCATTTTTAGCTAACATGATTGCATCTGCAAAAGAAATTATAAAAGGCAATTTACTTTGGGAAATATACAGATTTTACATTGTAGACTACACAGGTATTTAGTGAAGCAGTAACATTAACATTTTCTTCTCTCTTAAAGCGCCCCAAAACTGGTTTGACCTGCTGCATTCTGTCATAAGAGTCGCATAATCAATGAGACAATGCAATAGCTGAAATAAAGAATAAAGAATCATAGAATCATAGAATCACTCAGGTTGGAAAAGACCTTCAAGATTGTTGAGTCCAACCACAACCTAACTCTGCTAAATCATGTCCCCAAGCACCACATCCAAATGGTTTTTAAATACATTCAGAGATGGTGACTCAACCACCTTCCTGTGGAGCCTATTCCACTGCTACAACCCCTGTATTCCACTTGTTTCTATTCCACTTGTTACAACCCTTTCTGTAAAGAAGCGTTTCCGAATATCCAAACTAAACTTACCCTGGCACAATTTGAGGCCACTTCCCCTCGTCCTGCCACCTGTTGCCAGTGAGAAGAGACCAGCCCTGCTCTCTGTAAGCACCTTTCAGATATTGGGAGAGATTAATAACATCTCCCCTCAGCCTCCTTTTTCCCACACTTAACATCCCCGGTTGCTTCAGTCTCTCCTCATAGGCCATATTCTCCAAGCCCTTCACAAGCCCTGTTGCCCTTCTTTGGACCTGCTCCAGCACCTCAATGTCCTTGCTGTATTGAGATGCCTAAAACTGAGCACAGTACTTGAGGTGAGGCCTCACCAGTGCCAAGTACAGGGGCAGTATAACTTCCCTAGTCCTGCTCACCACACCACTCCTGATACAAGTCAGGATGCCATTGGCCTTTTGGTCACCTGGGCATGCTGCTGGCTCATATTCAGCTGCCTGTCCATCAGAACATCAAGGTCCCTTTCCATCAGGCAGCTTCCCAGCCACTCCTCCCCAAGCCTGTAGGGTTGCCTGGTGTTGTTGTGACCAAAATACAGGACTCAACACTTGGCCCTACTGAAACTCTTACAATTTGCCTGGGCCCATCGATCCAATCTATCCAGGTCCCTCTGTAGTGCCTTTCTCCCCCGTGGCAGATCCACACTCCCTCCCAGCCTGGTGTCGTCTGCAAACTTACTGAGGGTGCACTCAATTCCCTCGTCAAGATCATTAATGAAGATGTTAAATAGAAGCAGCACCAGTACTGAGCCTTGGGGGACATCTCTCATGACTGGCTGCCAGCTGATTTAACTCCAGTGACCACAGCTCTTCGGGCCCAGCCATCCAGCCAGTGTTTCACCCGGCGGAGTGTACGCCCATCCAAACTGTGGGCAGCCAGCTTCTCCACAAGGATATTGTGGAGGTCAGTGTCAAAGGCTTTATTGAAGTCCAGGTAGACCACATCAACAGCCTTGCCTTCATCCACTAAGTGGGTCACCTTGTCATGGAATGAAGTCAGGTTTGTCAAACAGGATTTAACACTCACAAAGCCATGCTGACTGGGCCTGATCCCCTGGTTGACCTGTACCTCGTTCATGATGACTCCTGAGATATCTATTCCATAACCTTCCCAAGCACTGAGGGAACATTACAGATAGCTCTGTAGCTACCAGGATCATCTTTTTGGCCCTTTTTGAAGATGGGTGTCACATTTGCCAGTCTCCAGTCTGCTGGGACATCCCCTGTTAACCAGGACAGCCGAAGAATGGTGGAGAGTGGCTTGGCAACCACATCCACCAACTCCCCGAGCACTCTAAGTTGCAATCCATCTGGCCCATGGACTTGTGAGCATCCAGCTTTTGGAGCAAGTTCAAAACCATCTCATCATGGATCATGCAGGATCATTCCTATCTACTGGTGCAGGGGCCTGTGTGCCCAGGGAGTAGTAAGTCTTACTATTAAAGACTGAGGCAAAGAAGGCATTAAGTACTTCAGCCTTATCCTGATCCTTGGTCACCATGTTGCACAAGGGATGGAGATTCTCCCTAGCCCTCCTCTTGCTGTTGATGTATTTATAAAAATATGTGTTTTCCTTTACCTTAGTGGCCAAGTTCAATTCTAGCTGGGCTTTGGCTTTTCTAATTTTCTCCCTGTACAGCTTCACTGCATACCTGTAATCATCAGAAGTAGCTTGCCCCCTCTTCCAGAGACCATAAACTTTTGTTCTTGAGTTCCAGCCAAAAGCCTTTTTTCAGCCAATCCGCTCTCCTTGCCCATCAGCTCATTTTCCATGACTTGGGCCTGGTCATCTCCTGTGCCTTCAAAATTACTTCCTTAAGGTACTCCCAGCCTTCCTGTGCTCCCACACTGTCCAAAAGGGCCCCTCTCAACCCTGGCCCTAAAGAGTTTAAATTCTGCCCTCAGGAAGTCCAAGGTGGCAGTTCTGCCGACTCCCCTCCATGGTTCATCAGGGATCAAGAGATCTAGCATCTCATGATCACTGTGCCCCAGATGGCCTCCAACCTTTACATCCCCCACAAGACCTTCTTTGTTAACAAACAGCTGTTCCAGAATTTTGCTTCTGCTTGTTGGCTCCTTCACCAGCTGTGTAAGGAAGTAATCTCCCACACACTCTAGGAACCTCCAGGACTGTTCCCTATCTGCTGTATTATAAATCCAGCACATGCCTGGGAAGTTGAAGTCCCCCACAAGAACAAGGAGGAGTGACCTTGAGACCCCACCCAACTGCTCATAAACGATGTCTGTACATAGCGTATGCGTTATATACTATATGTATACTGTGTATGTTATATACTGTGTCTGTAACTGTGCAGATAAGTGGCTAAGTCTTTCATTTAACAATAAGACATATGTTTGTTTGTGGTTTGTTTTTTGTTTTAAATTCCATGTTAGAGTGCCAGATCACTTACTTAAATTTTTCCTGAAATATTTTTTTCATAATGTGAATCACTGATGCTATCTTACTGTACCAGCAAGATAAGATACGACTCTACATACATATTGTCTTCAGTACGAACAAATCAGAATTTCAGCCAACAAATTGAAAAGCAAAAGCAGCTGGATCCTGACTGCCATTTTCAAGCAAGCAAGTTACTCAGTTAGAATTAGGTAGACTTTTCATATTCTGTAACACTGTATGAAGGAAAAGTCAAATTACAAATTATATTTTATGACGTTTCATTTCTTGTTTGAGGAGCCTTTTACTGTTGTCATTAAAATTGAGATCTATTGCTAAGCATGAGCTTTCTGTCTTAGAGAAAGTCTTTTCTCCTGTCTGTGTGGGAATATTCTTTTATGTCTTCATAGACAGCCTGTGTGTTGGGGAACTTACTCTCTGAAGTTATTCCTCCCACCCACCACAAAGAGTCATTTCTTTGCAGAAGAACAGTATCTTTAGAAAAGTTACAGTATAATTCATCAAATACATAATGGCTTCAAAAATTTTCTACTCCCCAGTTTCATCGCCTAATCCGAAGCAAGAGAGACTCAGATACAAATCTCCCCTGCTGTATAGACAAAGGTTTGAATCTCTGCTAGGTTTCCAGTGTAAGGACCAGAGCCCCCTCAATTTCTCTTCCTTCTCTGGGCTTACTATAAAAACTGGCCTCGTCCTACTATTTTCCAAATGTTTTTGTGCTTACCTCTGCTTCAATCTTTTGTGTAAGGAAAAAAATGATGCTTTTAGTCTCTCCTACACGCTCTTTATTAATTTCCTTATTCAGACTTGTAAAATAATAAATAGAGCTCTCAGGCATTCAGTGGTTCTGAGTAGTTCTTCTTGGGTACCTCCTTTCCTTACCATGAGGTTTGTAACATGGAACATCAATTCTTGAATTATAAGTTGCAGTTTCATCTCTGTGGAATAATTGCCTCTGGTCTTCAAGGAGCAAGAACTCTGACTGGTACTGAATATACTTCTGATCCTTAGTGATTTACATTTTGCTCTTTGATGTATGAAAATTTGACACTGTAAATTTTTGTGAATCAAAGTCAGTATGAAACTGCATATGTATCTGTAATATATCACCAAATATCAGGTAGTGATGCCTGAAGAGGTATGTGATAGGGAGACAAAATAATAATGTATTACCAAGTGTGCTGTACTATGGGCCAAGGACAATGGTATCTATGGACTTTCGTGTAGAATTTTATGATGTCACTTGCCTTGCCTCATATTCGATGTGATAAATTATGCAAGTGATCTAAACTGTGACAGCCTTCAGTTACCCCTTACTAGTATATCCAAAATAATTAGCTTTGTTAATTACCGAATTTTCAATATTAGGAAAGTCATACGCAATAAAGGTAAACTTTCTCAAAATAATGCTTTTGAAATACCAAATCTACCATTTGCTCTAATGGTCACAAAAAAATAAAACACAGTCAGCTAAAAGTGAAGACAACTGAAAGTTATCCATTGTCTTTTGTTCCAGCTGCTGTGCTGGATGAGAATTTGGTCAGCCTAATCTTGAAAAGCAGAAATAGCACACACTTTTGCTGTGTAAAATTATGCATAAAGTTTACACGGCCAAATATGCTCCCATAACTTCAGATAAACGATAGGCTATGTCAATCATAATTTCACAGTAGTGGCATGCACTGATATGGGTGCCAGCTTCCCATGTGAATATCAATTTGGATCCTTTTTCTTTTTCCTCCCTTTTTTCTCACTTCTGCATTTGGAATTCCATAGCAGTTCTCATGCAGTACAAGACCATCTCTGTCTTACTGTCTCATCATCTATCAGATGTCTTTCCTGCAAAGAAAGGCTAAGGGAGCTGGGCTTTTTCAGCATGGAGAACACTTAAATGTCTCACTGTAACCAGACACAAGACTTAGATGTCTCACTGTGGCCTTCCAGAACATTAAGGGAGCATATCAACAGGAAGGAGAACCACCTTTTACATGAGCAGATAGTGACAGTACAAGGCGGAATGGCTTTGAACTCAAAGAAGGGAGATTTAGATTAGATATTAGGAGGAATTTCTTTACTCTGAGGGTGGCGAGGCACTGGCACAGGCTGCCTAGAAGAGCTGTGGATGCTTCATCCCTGGAAGTGTTCAAGTGCACAAGGCTGGATGGGTCCTGGACAGCCTGATCCATTGGTTAGCAACCCTGCCCACAGCAGGGAGTTGGAAGTAGGTGATCTTTCAGGTCTCTTTCAACTCAAGCCTTTGATTCTATGATTCCATGATTCTATGATTCTATGATTCTCTGTGGAAAAGGCAGCAGGGAGGTTGGCTACTTTCCCCAGCCCCTGCACTCTGCCTGAGCAAATGCTAATATGATCTTGGAGATAGTTCAGCTCAAGAAACAGATGGGATGGGATGGGATGGGATGGGATGGGATGGGATGGGATGGGATGGGATGGGATGGGATGGGATGAGATAGGCAAGAAATGCTAGATGGTGCAGCAGCTGCATAGTATTCTTTAAAAGGCAGGTCATAGAAAGAGCTTTCAAAAGAAAGACTTACAGTCTTTCCTTTTAAATGCAGTTTCTCTGCCATTTCCCTCATGAAGTGCCTGAAGTCCAGGTGGTATCTAAAAGTTGCTGGAGAGACCAGCTCTAGAAGAACACAGAGTACAGAAAGGAGATTGTCTCACACAGATTTTTAGGTCTCATTCAGCAGGTGTAAGTTTTTCTGCCAAAAAAAAAAAAAAAAAAAAGTCGCTTTTGTTGTGCTCCAGTAAAAAACAGCTGTATAATTGCAAAAGTTTTTTGTTTTTTTTTTTTTAGAAGAGAAAATGCAGATAGATCCTTCTCAAAACTCCAGCTGACTCTAGTCCCTATCTTAATGAGCTTATAATTCTCCTCAATACATTCTGCTAGATAAGGAAATCTTACTGCTCCATGTTGGAATAACTTTAGCACCCTAGTATCTTGATTTAAATCACAGATCTACATGGATGGAGGATCTGGAAACTTCTGTTCACATTCTCTTTGACAAATTATCTGTACTAAATTTGATTTCTGTGCAATTTATTATGAGCCTTATCACTTATCTGCAGTCTTTACTGTACACATATGCTTCAACAGCACATATTTATTTTCTTTTTTATTTATTTCAGTCATAATTGCTTTTCCATTGAGTTTCTGAAGTTCACTGTATGAATAGAAAAAGAGCAAGGAAAAAAGAAGTGAAGCTGCAAAATAGACTTCCAGATAACACAGACAAAAGCAAGAGCTTCAAGGTAATCTCTCTACAAAGGAACTTCTGACTCTCCCAGTGGCTTCTGCTAGGAATTCTGGGACCTTGACTTGGGTATTTCAGAGGTGGACTTTCATATTGCACACAGTATTAATATTCATTGCTCAGTGTTTTCCTGTCTGTCAGTAAGGATTTTACATAACATTCAGCCACGCAATCTATCCAAGCCCTGATTTTTTTCAGGTAGTTACAAAAGTACCAACAATAATAATGAACGTTGGTGAACAGTGTGTAATGGCATCCAACAACCCAATCCAAGTGTACAGCTTTCCTTTATACAGAATTTATGGTTCCTTTCACCTCTTTATTAGATATTGTTTTCTATCACCTGTTTATCTAATTAGTATCTCTGTATATGAAGCAGGCGCTCAGCCTTCAGTTCTTTTCACTCTCCTGTGATCAAGTTGTGCTGTTTGTCTTAAATGCCTTATTTTTGTAACCGGTCTGCACATCCCTGTTAGATCAATATCACAGTAGTGCTTTAACCTCATTAATGCTTTTACTAGCTAGTCTCCTGTTCACTCTGTTACCTAACAGCTTATCAGTCATACATGCACACACACCAACATGTCAACTGCGTAACTACAGTAATCAGACTTCCTGCTCTTTAGTATTTTTCAGTATTGTTTTAGCTTATATTGAGATAAAAAGCAATTGATGGGAGTTAATACTCTAAAGCTGAAAGAACAAGGTAATATCGATCCCAGAACTTTGCAGACGATGTTACAGACGTGGTGTAAACTAACTATAAAAGGGATGAAATTGGCAGCCAAACTGATAATAAATAAATTTTATCTGAAGGCAAGTAGGTGATATCCAATCATGAAATATGATAAAATTATACAGCTTTTCCATAGTTCTGTGATTGAGACAGATAATTAGCTTTAAAATGGAACTTGATAACCATAGTTAACAGGATTATGCAGTGTAACTGCCCACGATGGCAAAATTAATTTACTGTGGATGTTTCTTCCTGTATATTTATATAGATTTTGAAAAGACAAAATTTGATTAACAGCATGATAAATACATACACAGTCTTCATATCTCCACACAGAGATATTAAGCCATTCAGTCTTAAAACAAAATCATCTCCCATTCCTCAGGGATAACCCTTACGTGCAGGATGAGTTTCTACTTTCACATTACCAATTTTCCACTGCATCTCAATTCAGATTTCAAGGTCTTTTGAACAGGAAGTGCCCAAAAAGTGCCTTAGAAAATGAGGCTCATCTCTCTCTTGTTTTTTTTTGTGGTAGAATATCATAATGACTTTTTAAAAATATAATCTCTTGTGTTCTTTGGCACCTTAGAAATTAAATGCAGTTCTAGTCTTGGGTCATAAGTGTGTGTGCCTGATTCAAATATGCACAGACATAACATTAAAAAATGTCAAAATCGACTTCTATATATGCACTAAATCTTTGATAATATCATAAATGGAGGAGGTTTTACTGCTTAATTCCTAGACTGTGTTAGTTTGAATAGTTTTTAGGCTTTCAACATTACTGACTTTATGATTTCCAATCTCATGAGATGTAGGCAGTAATAATAAAGAAATGCACTATTAGCTATATCCTCTTTCTTAAGTTAATGCATTGAAGACTTCAAAGCTGATGAAGATGCTCAGTCATGTAATAGCTCATTCTACTTCTACAGCAAGTAGTTAACATCCTCCCTTGCATGAAACAATAGTGACATCCAGTGTCAAAAACCTTGCATTGAACCGAAGCAGCCTGCAATTTTTATGCTTCTCACTTGTCATTCATTACGGTCATACAAAATTTGTTCAAATATCAGAAAACAAAAACAAAACAATCGACAACAACAACAAAACAACAGTTTATTATCTTCAAAAAAAAAAAAGGTTTATAGTCTCCCTAGCTATATACATATATAGTCTTGCCTAGATTATTAAAAAGGTATTATTAAAAAGTTAAAAAGAATTAAAGCTTATTTCTGGCATTTACACCATTCTCCTTTTGCAATAAGAGAATTCGCTTCACCACAGTAAAGGGCAGTGTTCTGAGAGGTCTGAGTTTTTACTTCAGCTGAAAGAGTGGAAGGAAGGTGGCATTCTCCAACTGCCTACTGGTAAATCCTTGGGGAACTGCAAAGACCTAGTTAATAGAAAAAGCCAGATGACTAGACACACACATTCATTTATGTAAGAAAGACAGTTGAAAATAATGCTGTTAGTCTGTGGATAGAAGTTATGCCTGGCCACAGCTTCTGAGCTGCTGCCCTATACTGTCACGGGAAATCTCTGTGGTCCCTTGTGCCCAGGTCTCCACAGAACTCTGATAGCACCACAGGCTTGTAACTTGCCTGGTTGCGGTGCTGAAATACCTTGCTACATGGAGCAGCTTCAGAAATACTATAATTTATGATGCACATTAGGTTTGCTAACTTTCACGACAGTGACATAGCTGCACAGAATTCTGCTGTTCTGAGTAAAGAACGGCAAAAACATCAAGAAGAGTAAGCTGAGGAATAGCAGACATAAGGAGCATTTATAGTAAACATAATGGAACAGGTAGGATTTTACAAAAGAAAGCATATTGTTTCTCAATGGATTACTGATAGGCAAAAGTATTTCTGAAGACATTCCATAGTAGTCAGTTAGACATTCAGTTGCCCAAACGCGGGACAACATACAGCAGCTAAAATACCTACCTGGTCTGCAGCTGCTGCTCCACTGGGCCATACTATACCCATCAGCCCTCAGCCCTTTCCTCAGTCCCCCAGAGTACGTGATAAAGTGTTGGAACTGTCTGAAGGCAGCTGAATTACAGGGACTGCATCCTGGTGTTCTTTTCAAAATGCTCATCAGATGACTGAAAACCATAATGCTACAAATTAATGACAGAATTGGCTAAAACCTAATCCTGACAGAGTGCTGAAATGCATTCTGTAAATTAAAATATCAATATAACAGATGGGTAGAGGAGGCAGAATAAAATGTGCACTAGCAAGTAGAAATTAGAAGCTATTTATTACTTGAAAATTTGACAAAGGAGGCTGGATTAATTACGAGAGATCCCTGGTTTGTGAGGATTAAAAAAGTAAGAAAATGACAGTGTCATACTGCCATAATCATAAGATATTTTGCCACCTGAGTTTCTACTGGTTTTCAACCTGTCATCTTCTAGAGTGAAAAATTACTAGCATATTCAATTAACATTTCTGAAGACATTTATCCAATGAAGAATTCATAGAGATTCACAAAATTGAGAGACATTAAAAAAAAGAGGCGTATTCACAGATAAAGACAATAAAGACATTGAGTCTCTGGAGCATGTCCAGAGAAGAGTAAAGAAGCTGTGAAGAGTCTGGAGCACAATCCTGTAACGAGTGGCTGAGGGAACTATTAGTTTTCAGTCTGGAGGAGGCTCAAGGAAGAGCTTATCGATAGATCCCTACAACTACCTGAAGGGAGGTTGTGGGGAGGTGGAGGTTGGATTTTTTTCCCAGGTAACTAGTAATAGGATGAGAGGGAATGGACCCAAGTCTCACTAGGGGAGATTCAGGCTGAATATCAGGAAAAATTCATTCTCAAAAAGAGCAATAATTCATTGGAACAGGCTGCCCAACCTGGTGGTTGAGTCACCGTCTCTGGAGGTGCTATGTATGAAAGTGGCACTGAGGGACATGGCACTGAAGGATACGGTGGAGATAGGTGGACGGTTGGGCGACTAGGTGATGATCTTAGAGGTCTTTTCCAAACATAGTGATTCTATGACTCCATGAATAAATCTGTCTTAATGTAAATTTGAAGAAAAAAAAAATGTATTCTTTTCTGTACTTCAAAAATTAATTGGTAATTCATATGACACTTTTTCTGACTCTTCTGCCTTCATTTGTCATTATGTCACAATTCTTAGTACTACCTGTAGTTTTACTGATGGTGAATCTATGTTTTATTTCTGATGTGGATTGAACTCAGCCAGCAGAACTGGCTCCTTCCCCTGAGAGACAGGAGAGAACAGGAAGACCAACAATGAAAATAAGTGAAGAAAAGATGGAAAAAAAACAAAGAAACAAATAAAGAAAACCAAACAACCCAGAAATAAAGAAAAAAAAAAAAAAAACGAAACAACCCAGGAAATCAAACAAAAGATACAAAGGCAATTGCTCTCCATCTCCCACAAGCAGAGCCATGCCCCAGCAAGTCTCCGTTGAAAGGCTAACTTGAAAGATTAAATCCCTTGGTTGTTAATGCTGAACATGAAGTTAAATGGAATGTAATATCCCTCTGTCCCCTTTGGGTAAGCCATCTCAGCTATGTTCCTTCCCAGACTACTTGCTCAGAGCAAGAAATAGAGTCTTCACACTCTGCGAGCACTGTTCAGAAGCAGTCAAAGCCCTGCAGTGCTAGCAGGACTGTTTTATTCACAAATCCAACATATAACATTATGCAGGGTGCCATGAAAAAAGTTAATTCTATCCCACTGAGATCTTGTATAACCTCTTAAACTGTTAATGAACATAATGACTGCAGACAAAATACTAATCGTGCAGGAAATGCTTCTCTGCATAGTTCTGAAATGCTGTTAGGAACTCTCTCATCCATGTTTCATACATGCTTTATGCAATGCTTTTAAAATTAGAGTTTCTTCAGCTAACAGAAGTACCTCAAAAAAGCTCTGTTGACAGATACTTGACAGAATTTATATCAAATTAATTGAACAGTTTGTTACCTGCTCTTTTTTTGAATATTACCATGCCCTCTGTACTTTTAAAACCTTCAAGTATTTCCCCTTATAGCTTGCCTTTTTGGCAGAGGGGATGGGGAGGAGGAAGTTTTTAAGAAAAAGATAAAAAAAAAATCCCTCTCCCAGTTTCTTGTGTTCAAAGTACTCAGAAGTCTCGTGAGTAGAAAAACATTATAGGTGATTAATAGTCTCAGTAATTCATTATCTTCAGTTGAGACTAATGCACTATAGTTTCTTTGAATTTTCAAATAAATTATCTGTACACCAGCTAACATGGCGTGCATATTCAAGTATGGGCATGGAGATTCTTGCTTTGCACATCAAATACCACCTCACATCAAATACCACCTCCAGACAGTCATATATTTTCTCACGCATTTTAGAATCATAAAACCACTGAGCAGGACCCTTAAATATAACCTAGACAAGCCCGCTTGCCTGACGCATGTATCACGTGTGAAATTCGTTGATAGTTCCCAACCAAATGATCACGCAAACACTCTTTTATGAAACAACATTTTTTTTGTTTATTTCTATATCTTGATATACACTTAGGTTTGGAAACATGGCTATGTCAAGAGTGGGAGGGATGCTTTTTCTTACTAAAAACCTTCAGACATCTAACTGTAATAGCAGAAAGGATTTACTGACATAGCTGTCATCTTGCACACAACTATCCCATGTAATGCTACAGTCTGGAATGGTCACTAGTGGAAAAGGTCCTGGGGGTGGTGGTCAGCACTCTGCTGAACATATGCCAGTAGTGTGCCCAGGTGGACAAGGAGCCCAGCAGCATCCTGGCTTGTACCAGAAACAGCCAAGTGAGCAGGAGCATGGAGGTGATCTTCCCTTTGTATTCAGCTCTGGTGAGGCCACATATTGAGAGCTGCATTCAGCTTTGGGCCCCTCACTACAAGAAAGACATTGAGGCTCTGGAGCATGTCCAGAGAAGGGCAACAAAACTGGTGAGGGGTCTGGAGCACAAGTCTTATGAGGAGCAGGTGAAAAAACTGGGATTGTTCAGTTTGGAGAACAGGAGGCTCAGGGGAGACCTCACTGCACTCTACAACTCCCTGAAAGGAGGTTGGCCTCTTCTCCCAGGTAACGGTGATATTTAATGGCATCAAGTTGCACCAGGGAGGTTTAGATACACTGTCAGGAAAAATTTCTTCATGACAAGGATTACAAAATGCTGGACCAGGCTGCCCAGGAAACTGGTGGACGCACCATCCCAGAAGGTATTTAAAAGATGTGTGGATATGGTGCTTAGGGACATATTTTAGTGGTAGACTTGGCAGTGCCAGGCTAACAGTTGGATTTAATGATGTCCAACCTAAATGATTCTATGATTCTAATATCTGCCTATAAAACTGGTGGAACATTCTGTTGCCATATGTGGGGCCAAAATCTTGTAACTTTGTGATAGACTACAAAAAGAATGAGTAATTTATGAAAAGTTACCACTTATTATTTGTTTTCTTTCTTGCATTCTGAAATCTCTAGAGCAACAAACCCCCTTAAGAACAGACCACGCTCAAGGACAAGATAAAAATGACAAGAATCACGTAGGAAAATTACCTGAAGGTGAAATTACTTAGGAAAGGCAAGACTAGAAGTGATGATAAAATTTCTGTCTGCGTTCTGGGCAAGTCAACTTGTTTCAAATGGAGGCAGAAGAAGTGGATCATATCAAGGCAAATAATTCAGAAATAGGAAGGACTCCGTATGTGAGTTATATGTATACATATATTGTATGTATATAGTTCAAAATAATGGGACAATATTGGACAGTAAGACGTATAAGCGACATAGAGAAGTCACTCACCTTTACCAAAACTACTGCAGTTACGTGTTCATGTAAGTAAAGACAAAGCCACAATGGCTCCTTAGAATTTGCACAGCCATATCTAACTTATTTTGAATATTTGACACTGTAAGCATTTATCTTGAATGCTGTTCAGTTTGAGTGCTTGACTTTAACTGCCATGAGCTTTTAAAGCTGAATTCATTGTTAGTAAAATAATAAATTTAAATCTGAGGGTTGAATAATTTGCCAGATTTTTGCCAAAATCTGCTGCAATTTATGTTGATGGATGTTGGTGAGTTAAAAATTCAGATAAAATATTATATTATGCTACTTTTATCCAATAATCTTCTAATTCTTCCCAGCTAGCCTGTTTTTACTGAAGGTTGAAGTTTAACAACACTTCAAGGAATCAAACGAAGATAGTGTCACAGGTGTTTTAGTCCTCACACAACATTTTCCTGGGCAACAGGCCAAAAGATTTTGTTCACAGTACTTGACCCTGAGCACTTCTGCTGTTGCCCTTCATCATTAAATAGCAGTACTGCATCATATATATCCTAACTACAGCTGGTCTCCTCCCTCCCCAAACACCTTTTACTGAAGGCAAAGTCTTGCATATGTTTAAACCTATACGTGCAAGTCATTTTACGACAATAATTTAGAACTGAATGCTGAAACATGCAAAATAAATTTGCTGTGGACAGTACTAATTAGAACACCGCAGCCCATATTTGCCAGATTGCGAAGCACACTGTTTGAGAAGCCGTAACAAAGTATAACACAGGGGCAAAGGCGCTGGTCAGCGATTCGAAACAGCAGGAAACGGGGTTTGCTGGAGTGCGTAGCTGTGAAGAAGGCATTGTTAGAGAAGACGCGGCTTTGGAAGGGGAACACACTCATCAGTCTCTCAGCTTGCGTTACTCGGTCATCGCAAAAGCCTCTCCTGCACTCCTGTCCTTTTCCTCACCGGCTCTGACCAATAGATTTATTTCAGCCTTACTGCGGGCCCCGCACATCGCAGCCGCACGTCCCGGGGAGCAGAACGGGTCCCTGAGCATCCTCAGCGCGGCCGCAGGGCTCCTTCACCTTCACGTATTTACAGACGCCTCTCGTGCGGCGCCCCACCGCATGCGATGGGGCAGCCCGGCAGAGCGCAGGCCGCTCCGGGAGGCCCCGGCTCCACCCGAGGGAGGCCGCTGGGCCTCCAGGCTCTTCCCGGCCGTCTCTCGGCAGCGGCTCCCGGCCCGGCCGCTGGCGGCAGCACCGCCGGGCGACGGCGGCCCCTCCACAGCGCCGCCTCCTCGCGTCCCGCGGGGAAGGTCAGGGCGGCGGTAGCGGAAGCGTCTCCCTCCCGGCTCCGCGTCCCGGAACCAGCCCCGCCGTCCCGGCGCCGCCACCTGCCGCCCCCGCCGGCAGCATGACAGCGGCCGCCGCCGCCCGCAGGTGACGCCCCGCGGGCCCTTCCGCCGCCGCCGCCGTCTCCTATATGGGCCACCTGCTCTCCAAGGAGGCCAGCAGCCTGAGCCG
>NW_024885161.1:0-9715 GCF_019232065.1 Centrocercus urophasianus | reverse complement strand
CCCCCCCCCTTTCCAGCTCCCAAAACCCAGCTCTATTTTTGCAACCGCCCACCCAATGGATTCTGGATTTCAACAGGAGCGAAACATGGCTGGGTTAAGGAGGTGGGGATCCCAAGAGGGCTGGAGCTCACCCATACGGGGGGGATTCCTCATCCCCTCCCCGTCCAGCACAGAGAGGGGCCGAGGGGATTAAAAATAAAAGGGCAGCAGCTGCTGGGAGCCGGCCCTGAGTTGGCCCGACGTGCTGCTGGCTGCAGGAAAGCGGCCCCACACCGCCAGGAATAGCAGCTGTGCAGCCACTAATGTGTGGCTGTCCCCACAACAGGGACACAGGGTGCACGTCACCTCCAGGTGCCAGGTCCTGAGCCAAAAGGATGGCTGTGGGGTGCGCCGGGTGCCTTTAGGGGCTGCAGGACCCCGGCCCCAACGCAGCCACGGGGAACAAGGGACCCACGTGGGCACAGGCAAGGTATTGAACGTGCTCTCAGCGAGTCCCTGTTGGCTCTGCCCTTCCTTCTGCTCAGAGGGAGAAGGGAAATGCAGCAAAAGGGCAAAAAGAGAGGGACGGGAAGGAGAAACGGGTGATGGTGAGGATGGAGCACGGATGGCACCAGGCAGAGCGCAGCAGCTGGAGTGCACTGAGAGCAGGGTGCTAGGGGAGAGGGCCAGCCCAGCAGCAGGCAAACCCCAATGCACCACAGAGGGTTGGAAGGACATGGGGTTATTGGGAGCAATGCATTGCCCGAGGTCTGCAATGCCATTTGCCACAGAGCAGAATCAGCTGTGAGGAAGAGGAGGCAGGTGGGCACCGTGAGCCCACTCCTGCGCTACAGAACCAACCTCTCCTTCATGCACGGTGCTGAGCCCCAGCAGCACAGCTCACTGCTGCAAATGTCCAACACTGGGGGTGTTTGAGAGCCAAACCCAAGCAGAGTGCAGGTGAGCAGAGGGTCAGTGACCACACGGCAGGGAAGTGTCCCCAGGGTGGGGGCAATGGCAGCACACCTGGCCAGAACCACTACATCCTCCTTACTGCAATGCCACCATGCCACCCAACCCAGGGACACTCCGTGCCCCATGGAAAACAAACCCCCATGGCCAGGGATGGGATGGGGCTCCCCAAAGGGGTGCTGGGTGCACAGTGCAGCTTTGAGGTGACTGCAAGGAGCAGGTTGCACTGCACCAGCAATAGTGGGAACAGAGGGAGGGGGAGGAGAATGGGGGGGGGGAAGAAGTAAAAAAGAAAAGGAGTAATAACACACCGCCACCAAACCCCTTTTTGGAAGAGGAAAGACGTGACAGGACCTGGCTGAGAAGCAGGAGAAAGCCCAGATTTCCTCATTACAGTGCAGATGTTCTGGACTGAAAACAGAAGACAGCAGGAGCACAACTCAACCCCCCCCCCTCCCAGGACACCGCAGTCAGGGCATCTGCGCTCCATCCACAGGCAGCAGCAGTGGCTCCAGCCCTGTCCCTCCCCCCAGACCCACCACCCTGGGGGCCACCCGCACCCCAGAGCCGTGGTGTGGTGGCAGCCAGGCCCTGTCCCCACATAGGGTTGACCTTGGCACGATCCCTTCCCCCCCCCCCTTTCCCCCCCCCAGAGGACTGAAGGGCTCTGTGTGCAGCGTGTTTGCGCTCACGGCGGTAATCCAGGGAGGGGGGAGAGAGGGAGAAGCAAACGCAGCTGTTGAAGCAGTGCAGACAGGGAGGGAGGTACGCATACATGCTTATCCTGGGCAGGGTGATAGCCACCATCACCAGCACTTGATCATCTGCTGACAAAAAGCCGACCCAAGAACACACTGCAGGCAGATGGGTCAGATGGTGCCGTGTCCCCCGTCCCCCCACAGGGCACTGGAGATGCCTTGTGCAGCTGTCTGTCTGTCCATCCATCCCTGCAGCCACAAACCTCCCAGCAAGAGGTTGGGTTGGCCATCACCAAAGCACCTCCAGCTCTGAGGGCACTGGCACAACCCCACAACAAGAAGGAGGGGGGGGACACACCACATCACCATGGGACACGGCCCTGAGGAAGAGCATTTGACACACACAGGCTCCATGCCTCCTGCTAACGATGCACTAAGTCAGCCACAGTGCCCACTGAGTGCTGACAGACCAGCTGTCCCCTCCTGAGGATGGTCCTCCTCCTCCCACCCCTACTGCAGCATCTGATGCCCCCAGCAGCCACAACTGTGCCCAAGAAATGGAGCATGCCCAAAGCCCACCCTGAGCCCCACTGATGTGAACATCCCCCGTTCCCATCTGTCAACCCCTAGCCAACCCCATGGAAAGCAGCAGTGTGGGATCAGACAGTGATTTCCTGAGGCTGTGCACAGGGCCAGGAGGAGCACCGGACACCAGACTGACCCCACAGAGCCCCCACGCAGCACACTGCCAAATCTGGAGGGTTTCAGCCCACAGCAAGCTCCCAGCACACAGGGGAGCCGCGTCAGGTTGCGCAGCACAGAGGACATCCAAGGGGCTGCACTGTGTCTGGGAGCAGCAGACCCCCATAGCAACAGAAATACTCCAAAGCTGAGCAGCAGCACCGAGCTCCTACACCTGCAGTGCAACAACATGGGCACCCCCAGCCCCATTTCACATGGGCTGCTGGATATCCCCCTGCAAGCACAGTGGTCACTGTGTGACACAAGCCAGCCATGGGGGTCCCAGCACATTCTGAGAAGGTCTGAGGGCGCAGCTGCTGCTCTGAGCACAAACAGATGACTTCAGCCTCCTGAGAGCAACTAAAGCCCAGCAGCTCTCGCACTGATGCGGAACAGGGGGAGAAAAATAAAAACAAAATACAGCAGCGCCAGGTTTATACATGGGATGAGCTGCAAAGTGCACACAGGCAGCAGCCCCAACAGAGCCCACCCCACCCCCCACCCCCCAACCTTTGCTCCCTGCACTACAGCTGAAGATCCAGGAATAAATGGTCCCAGCACAGGCAAACAGCTGCAGGGGCTGTTATCAGCCATGGGGGAGCAGAGCAGCTGCACGGAGCAGAGCGTTGACCTGCAGCAGCAGCCTGGCCCTGTGCATCCTCCCCTGGGTGCTGCAGGGGGGAGAACTGTGCTCCTGACAGCTCTGGAAACGATGCATTTTGCAAACCCAACCTCCCAGCAACTCAGAACGGGACGCGTTTTGCAAAAGTAGAGCACAGCTCTGCAGCACACAAAGCAACAAAGGGCCAACGCAAACTGAAATGCAGCGCTGCTGCATGGCTTTGCATGGCCAAGGCATGCTTCAGGCATCCCTGCAGCCCAGCAGAGGAGGGCTGGGGGTCGGGGATGAGGAGCAGCCAGAGCCCTTCGCCGAGGCCTGGAGGATGGTGCAGCTGGAAGGGCTCCCAGCCCAGCTGCTCACAGCACAGGGAAGCCCGGTGCTGCTGGGAGACTGCCACCAGCACAGCACTCCCATCCTGCACAGAGGCCATGTCCCCACACCAGGGCTGTGTCTGCACTGTACTGAGCTCAGCAGGTGCCCCCGACACCCACAGTCCCATCCCACGCAGGCAGGGCACAGCACCCCCTTCCCTGTATGCAGCCCTCACCTTAGGGGAGCTCTGCCCCATCACCCGTTCAGATTTGTCCCTCTCACATCCCCAGTGAGAGCGACGTCACACCAAAGGGACAATCCTGTGCCATCCTTTCCAGCCTGGGATCCCTTTTGTGGAGTACTTCAAGGCAATGTCTGGCTGGATGCTGCCCAACGAGAGCTCCTGGCCTGATGTCCCTTACAAGGAGCACGAGGCACAGAGCAGGAGCTGCTGCAAGATGCTCTGAGTGTTGCAAAAGCCTTTGCACCATCCCCTGTCCCAGAGAGAGGAGGGCATTGCATGGGATATTTCACGCGGAGAGGGCAAAAGAAAACCACCAGGTCAAGAGAAATTCTCTTCCCTCCCTCTTTATAAGGAACAAATCCTGTAACTACATCTGCAAAGTGCACTGTAAAGCCTAGGGATGCCACAGCACACTCCCAGCTGCAAATACTGCCCGGAGCCTGCAGGGAAGGAGGGGAGGAGGGTTGCAGAGTGGGGTGCAGGGCACAGGCAGCCTTCCTGGGCAGTGTGTGTTTCAGGATGGTGCCCTGCAGGTGCCCTGGGAGGAGAAAGGCAGCGTCCAGACCCCACACCCTTTGGGGAATGGGACAGAAAGTAGGGAGGGATTAGGAAAAAATATATATATAGCAGCCAGGTGGTGAGCTGTGGAGTCAGCACAAGGGCTGTGGGACACGGCTGGCAGCGCTGGCATTTGGGACAGCTGGGACAGCAAGGTCAGCCCAGCCAAGGCACAGAGCCCACCGTGGGGCACAAGGGAAGGGTGCTAGGAACCTATGGGTGACCCCCCCATAGGACACAGGGTGACACTGAGCAGGAGGGCAGGGGATGGGGGGGGTGCAGGCCTGCAGCCCAGCTGTGTGCATAGCAAACACGCCGTGACCTCAGCAGCAAGAGAAGCAAGGGGCACTTTCTCCTCGTGTTGTTTGCAGTGCTCGACACCAGCAGCACCTCCGGTTGGAACCGAGACCCTACAGACAGAGCAGGATCCCCTTTGCTCTCCTGTTCCCCCCTCTCCCCTCCTTGCACAGCCCACACACAGAGCAAGAAGAGCAGCCACTCAGCAGGGAGCACGCAACCACCAGGCTGGCACCTCATTCCTGCTGCTTTTGGTCAGTTTGCTTCAAAATGAAGCAAAGATGCAATGAAAGCAAAGGTTCCCCAGGCCACAACCTGGGCAGCTTTTTGCACTGCAGCACACCTGAGACCCGCACATCCTCTCCAGCAATTTTGCACAGTGCAATGCAGGAGGTCAGGCTTCCCCCTGGCCTCCTGCATTTGCTTTTGCAGCACCATTTCTGCTGACAAGCAGTGGGACAGGGCTTAGCCAAGAGCACAGCAGCTCTTTGAAGTCAGCCAGCAATGTTTTTTTCAAAGGAAAGGCGAAAACGCCTCCCAACAGCTGTTCTGAAACACAGTGTGACAGAGCCCAAAAGAAAGGGGTCGAACCCTCTGCTCCCAACCTGCAACCCTGGGGCAGATGCCCTCTGCTAAAACCCCAGCCAGGGTCAGAGCTGAGCCTCCTGCTCCATTGGATGCCTGCAGGAAGCCCAAACCCTGCCCTGACAGCAGGTGATGCTCACAGAGCAGTCAGAGAACAGCAATATCTCCAGGTGCACGCTGAGCACTGACCTGAGAGCACAACACTGGGCTGATGCAGTGCTTGGGCACCACAGCCACCAGCTAAGGGCAGGAGGACTTGGACTGAGCTCTGGAATATCAACCAGCACAGGAAGCTTTGTGGCACACTATAATTCCATCCCTATGTTCCATCTCCTGTAACCCCTCTCTCCCCAAGACCAACAGCCTCTCCTCTCCCCTACACATTCAGTGCCCTCTTCTCTCCAGCACTTTCCCAGCCACAGTTTACAGTTTATTCAGACTGCCCAGCTCACAGCATCAGGCACTCACCCTACAACAGCACACTGGTGCTCATAAGCCTCCTCTTGCAAAGGACAGAGCTGGGAGAAGGATATACCCTCATGGTGCACACCTAAAGGACATCCAGACACCCACACTGAGAAACCACTTGGGATCTCAAACCTACCCTATAAAAGCCAAAACCAGGATGCCCTGCTGCAGCTCCCACACAAACATCCCCCCCTCCAAAGAAACTCACCTACAGAAGAATCATCCTGAACACAACCTCCCCACTGCTCCTCAGCTCCAACCAGCAGTAGATTCACCACAACCCCTCTGCCTCCGCCTTCCTAACAAGCTTCAGGTGCTGAGCTCCCTCTAACAGCCCTGATGCTCACCCAGCAGCAAGACCATATGGGTCACCCCCACTGCAGGCAGGGCAGCAGCAAGCCACCAGCTCTGGGTGCAAGGGAAAACATACCTTCAGCAAACAGAGCTGCAAAGAGGGACAGGGAAGTGGTTTCATCCCTGTGTTAATAGGATGCGTGATGATAGGGAGGAAAAAGGCAAAAGTCAACATCAGGACATGGGACAGCCCCACAAAGTGCAGCAATCCCTGTGCTCAGCCCGAGCAGCAATGCCTCCTGCACTGCTCTAGTTGTAGCAGCCCCTTAATTTGCTCATTAGCAAACCCAGAAACAAGAGGGAGGCATTGAATAGCATCCCTTCCCCGGCACAACCCCCACATCCAACCCCCCCAGTCTGCTTTTCATGGCCCCGCACAAAAGCTTTTCAGTGCTGCACAGGTCAAAGACAGGAGTCCAAGGGGATGTTTGGGGCTTGGGCTGGTGGGGAGAAGGGCTCACGTGTCTCCACCCCCACAATGGAGCGCTCAGAAATGCCATATCCCAGCATGGAGAAGTGTGAGCCACCACCAGCTGGGGATGCGCAGATCTCATTCCCAGCTGCTGGTGCATCACCCCTGGGTCAGCATCACCCCTGGCTCAGCACAGCGGGCTGATCCCTGCATCCCAACCCTCCCAGCCCCCTCAGCACGAGCTGAGCGCCGCCAGATGCCAATGGGGCAGGAGATGGACAGACAGACAGAAGAGCTGTGAGCACGGGGGGGGGGGGTGACCCACACATCCTTGCTCCATTGAGCCCCGTGCACGTGGCGCGTTGCGTCAGCTGCAAGCAGCATCCCGAGAAGGCAAGGATGCAATGAATCACCCTCACTCCACGAGGGACCCGCATGGATGGCAGCCAGGCAGAATGGGGAAACCACCCAAAATCAACGGATCCCAGGGGATTCCCTTCGCTGGTGCCTCTCCTACACCGTGGCTTCCCAAATGGCACCACCGGACACCAAACTGTGAGCCCATGGCTTGCAGAAACGGTCGCTGTGATCGGGCTGGGGAGGCTGGATAGAAAAGGAGAGCTGTTTGGGGAGGGCTGTTTTGCATTTCCAAAGAAAATGCCAGCGCTTCGGAGAGCCGCGGGGTTCTGGCTACAAACTGAGCCGAAAGGCTTTGAAAACTCATTTGAGGATTTGGGATGGTGGTGTCTCACAGCGCCCGGGCTGGGGCCTGCTTTGCAGACACAGAGCAGCTGCTCTCCAGGAGCTGGAAATTTGGGGCTGGAAATTTGGGGCTAAAAGCAGGAGTTCCCCCGTCCCACGGGAAGGAACGCAAACTTGGCGGAAGGGAATCTTTGCTCTCCCGTGCAACTTCCCAGGGGCAGCACCCTGCATAACCCCGCGCTGCACATCAGCCTCCCAGCTGCAGGAAGGGCTCGGGTTGCTGCGGGAGGAAACCCTTTGATTGGGGCTCCCTATAAAACCGGAGACAACGTGGGAAGTTTCCTCGGCGGCGCGCTCCTTCCATCTCCAGAGGATGCGGCGAGCATGGGCAGCCCTAGAGCAGCTCTGGTTATCCGTGGCTGCAAGAGGTCCACGCTCAGGATTTCCTTGGTTCTGGCCGTTTTAGATGCCAAACGAGCCCACCTCCCTCATACAGGGCTGCAAAGAGCTGGTGCCAACACCTCAGAGAGATGGCTCTGTGCAAGGCCTGGTTGGAAGGATTTTTTCTTGGAATCCTCTTGGAAGGATATTTATCTGTTCCCTGTTGGCTTGACGGCTCCGAAAGCTCATTGCTAAAGGCACCCCATTCATTAGCACTGCCCCAACGGGACCGAACCCAAAAGGAGAGCATCCATCTACGTCACCTGCTGGCTGCCAGCACTGTCACTGCATGGGGGGGCAAAGGGGACCGGGGATGCCTTACCTTGGGGACGATAGCCGGGGGTGGCACGGCCAGCAGCTCCGGGGGGGCCACACTTTTGCCAGCCAGGACCACGGCCCCGCACTCTGCACACGCGCCGATGGTCAGCTGCTTGCCATCATCCACCAGCAGGCTGTTGGCCACGCGGAGGGTGTAGAGGAAGACAGGCAGCCTGGCGACCTGCACCGCTTTTAATCCAAGGCATCGCTTCTTCTCCTGGCGGCAGAAGAAGCAGACGAAGGTCTCCACTTTATACTGGCGGGACCAGGCGCTGCTGGGGTGCTGGGAGTTCCTGCCCTCGTGCTGCAGCCACTGGCCCAGCAGGTCGTGGTAGCACAGCACACACGTGGCCACCAGCCCCGTCGAGTCGGCCGGCCGTGCCCGTGGGGCTGGCGGGTAGACGGTGAGGAAGGGAAAGAACGGTTCCTTCTCTCCAAATCTCCCCGGCGGGTTGACGTTGAGCTGGAACTCCCTGCCGGCTCCCAGTTCAGCCCCGCAGATGTAGCACACCGAGGTGGGACCTCCTGGTTTGCCGATGGGGTGACCCGGCTCCGAGGCAGAGAACACCTGGTGGTACCTCCCCAGGAAGCTCTGCACCGAGTTGATGAGCTCCTCGTTGTGGCAC
This sequence comes from Centrocercus urophasianus, assembly GCF_019232065.1. NCBI lineage: Eukaryota > Metazoa > Chordata > Aves > Galliformes > Phasianidae > Centrocercus > Centrocercus urophasianus. The sequence goes on along the minus strand of NW_024885161.1, from coordinate 1,386 downwards.
GCGCGGTACATGGCCCACAGGTCCTGCAGGACCCCATAGCACTTGCGACAGCTGCTCACCTCCCAGTGCTTGTTCAGCCCCTTGGCTCCAGGCGGGCAAGGCAGGAGGCTGAGGAAGGGGAAGTGCATGGTGCTCTTGGCGTTCCCGTTGGTGATTTTGGCCGCCACCGGCCTCGCCTCTTTGCCACACTCCTCCCCGCACAGGTAACACGCCTCGGGCACCGGGGGGACACCGGTTCCATCCTCTTTGAGTCCCCTTGGACGGCCCTTGGGCATGGCGTTGGCGTTGAGGGGCACCACGTAGAGCCGCTGCAGCACGGGCACGTTGGCCAGCTCGAAGCTCTGCCACTGCTGCATGAGCGAGGAGAAGCAGCAGGGGCACACCAGGGTGCTGCCGGCGGGAGAGAGGGGCTGGGCGCCCGGCGGGGGGCTGTGCAGCCAAAGGAATGGGAAAAAAGGAGCCGGCGAGCTCTTCTCCTGCTTCTGCACGTGGACGCGGTGCTGCCCGCCGGGCGCCAAAGAGCTGCCGCAGATGTAGCAGGCGGTGCCCGGCACCCAAGCGGGCCGCTCGCCGCCTTCCTCCTCCTCCTCGCCTTCCTCCTCCTCGCTGGTGATGTTGATCTCGCTGTCCGACGAGCAGCACGCCGCCCCCCGCTTGATCCCCGCTGCCACCGGGGGGGCCCTGAGCGCGCCGCCCGCCCCCTCGGGCTCCGAGAGGGGATCGGCGTCGGACAGCTCGGACAGCTCGGAGCCGGCCGCCGGCCCTTCGTCCTCCTCCTCCTCTTCCTCCTCCTCCTCCTCCTCCTCGCGGCGGCAAGGCGGCGCGCCGGGGTCCCAGCCCGGAGCCCCCCGCCGCAGCCCGCTGCCCCCCGCCGCCGCCGCCGCCGCCGCCTCGCACTGGTGGGGCCGCTTGAGCCAATACATGCGCTTCTCCACGGGCGTGCGGCTGCGCTCGAAGGAGTCCCACTGCTCTCCCAGGAAACAGCGGCAGACGGCGCAGACCAAAGCGCAACCCTCCGCCGAGACGGCGCGGGCTCCGGGCGCCGGCTCTTGGTGCTGGAGGAACGGAAAGAAGGGCCGGTGGTCGCGGGGGGGCCTCACTTGGAGCTTCAGCTCTTTGCCGCGGCTGATGCCGCCGCCGCAGATGAAGCAGCAGAGCGGCGCCGACGGGGGTTGCGGAGCCCCGGGGCCGCCCGCAGCCGCCGCCGCGCCGCCCTCGCCGGCCGCCAGCGCGGCCATCAGCCGCTGTTTGCGGGAGAGCGGCGCCGCCGCCGCCGCCCCCGGCCCCGCCGCGCTCATCGCCGCCCCCGGCTCATCCCGCGGCTCCGCCGGACACGCAGGCTCGGGGGGCGGGTTTGAGGAGCTCCCCCCCCTTCGCCTCCCTCCG
>NW_024885160.1:67522-107072 GCF_019232065.1 Centrocercus urophasianus | reverse complement strand
CTTTCTGTGGGTCTGAGGGCTGAATGCCCCCACACTGGGCAGAGTCCCCTCACACATTCCTGGCGGGGATGAGCAGGACCAGGACATGGGGATCAGGAGCATCCTGTCTGGGATGAGAGGGACACAGCGGGGGCACCGATCCAGAGCATTGTGCCCTGGAAACGGCACTCAGCTTCCCAGGGGCTGCTGGGGGGGTCCTGCTGGCAAGCAGCTGGGACCAATCAGCAGTCCCACAGCTGGCCCATGTCAGATGGAACCACCCCATAAAAAGCCACTCTTCGGTGTGGCCTTGGGGTTTGGAGAGGTTTGGGAACAGGGGATGGAGTGCTGTGGGTCTGGCTGGCCCCAGGTGAGGAGCTGGGAATGGGGATATTGGGCACTGTACCCCCTGAGCTCCAGTCCTGACATGGTCCCACTGGGCAGGGGGCATCCCATGGGCAAAGCAATAGGGACTAGGACCACATCCCCATTCCTGCCATGCCCACCCCGATGTGTGCCCTGAACTGGGGACCCCAGGAAGGATCCCTGAATGACACGAAGGAGTGGGGCTGGAGCTGACAGTGGGGCTGTCCCTGAGCGCTGCGAGTTCTCCATTAATACTGCCACCAAATCTCCTTCTCTGCAGGCTGGGAAGTGGTGTGCGATGCTGAGGATGGTGCGGTGGCAGTGGCGTGGGCCCCCTGTGGGTACGGGCATTGTGGCCGTGCTGCTGCTCTGCGTGGTGACTGAGGCTGCCAGAGGGTGAGTGCTGCGTCCCCGCGGGTCCCCACACCAGGATGGGCGCACTGAGGTGACACCAGTTGGGTGGTGGGTGCCACTGCAGGAGGTGGTGTGAGCAGACAGAGCAGGTGACAGAGCAGGAGGTGGTGACACCCCGGCGTGAGGACGTGGTGCCGTGCCCCAGCATGTACCAGTACAGCCTGGCAGGTTGGCGCATTGACCTCAGCCGCATGCGCCACGTCTATGGGGGGGAGCACGGCGTGCCCCCAACCAGCACCCATCCCGGGGCTGCCATGTGCTACATCTACAGGTGAGTGCAGGGGGTGACATCGGTGGGTGAGGGGCACGTCTGTCCCTATGCCCTCTGCCTGATGCCGAGGCCGTGCCCACTCTGCAGACCCCCGGAGACGCAGCTGGTGGTGCGGAACCGCACGGTGCGTGCCTGCTGTGCCGGCTGGAGCGGGCCCCACTGCGCAGAAGGTAGGGGCTGGGGGATGCGATGACACTGTGATGCAGTGTGGGGCTGGGGAGCACCACAGTGCTGAGCCGCATCCCTGTGCGGCAGCGGAGGGCTCGCTGGGACAGTGCCACGCCAGCTGGCAGTGCCAGGACGCGCCGGGTGCCCACAACCTCTCTGCCATGAGCATGGCCGACTGCTGCCGCCGGCCCTGGGGGCACAGCTGGAGGAACGGCTCCTCTGCTCTCTGCTTCACCTGCAGCCGCCAGCCCCTCACAGGTGAGCGCAGGGCACGGGGGGTGCGGGGTGTCATTGGGTGCCCACTGAGCAGCACTCCCCCCCTGCTGCAGGTGACGTACCCCTGCCTGCAGCACCGCGAGGTCCTGCTGCCCGGCACCGTGGGCCCACTGCCAGCTGCACCACGTGGGCCGGATCCCGGTACCGCAGCTTCGACGGGCGGCACTTTGGCTTCCAGGGCGAGTGTGCCTACAGCCTGGCTGCCTCCACCGACAGCACCTGGGCTGTCAGCATCACCACAGGCAGCGCGCCGGTACCCACCACCCCCGGGGGGATGAGGAGGTGTTGGGGGGCTGGGTTACCCCGTGGATCATTGCTCTGGGGTAGGGGCTGTCCCCACTGCTGTCCCCCGACCTGGTCCCCGCTCACGGCCGCTGTCCCACAGGTGCTGCACATGATGTTTGGGCTGGACACCGTGGTGGCACGGGGGCTCAACGTCTCTGTGAATGGCGTGGCAGTGCCGGAGGGACAGCCGCACCTGCACGGCGGTGAGGGCTGAGGGGCAGCTGCGTGTTCCCATCCCCATGTGACACCGCTGCTGGGGACGCAGTGGTTCGGGGTGGCACAAGCAGACAGTGCCAACCTCAGCCCTCACCATTCCCCTCGTTATCTCTGCACCCTGCTGAGTGCCCTGGTTGCGTCCCTGCAGGGATCAGTGTCTCCTGGCTTGGGGACTTTGTGGCTGTGGACAGCGGGCTGGGTGTGCGCCTCAGGTTGGACGGGCGCGGGACGGTCTATGTGACGGTCAGCGCGGAGCTGCGGGGCAGCACACAGGGGCTCTGTGGCCCCTACAATGACGACCCGACTGGTAACACCCCATGTGTCACAGCACCACTGTTTGGTGATGGGGAACACAGGGTGGCTGTGCTGAGGCCACGTGCCGTGTCCCCGACCCCACTTTGCTCACAGATGACTTCCTGAGGGTTGAAGGGGATGTTGCCCCGTTGGCTGCCAGCTTTGGGAACTCCTGGAGGATCCTGGATGCCGACCCTGAGGTATGGGGCCGGGCAGAGCACGGACAGGGCTGAGATGGGGACCATCCCAGCACCCTGTGGGGCTCCCTTGGGGCTGTGTCCCCACCCCACTCCCAGCACAGCCCTACAGCAGTGGGATGTCTCCGATCTGATCCCACCCTGGCGCAGCTCTCCTGCAGTGATGCGGTGGAGCCCCGTCCCAGCTGTGCCGTGGGCAGCGCAGCACAGTGGGCGGCCGAGGCCACGTGTGGGATGCTGCTCACCGACCCCTTCCACCAGTGCCACGAAGCGGTGAGTCCTACAGCTCCGTGGCGTCGAGGCACCTGGACCCCCATGCCCTGACGGTCTGTCCCACACCAGGTCGACCCCCGTGGCTTTTACGAGGCCTGCCTGGAGCTGCACTGCAGGGAGGGGGGAACGGGGCCCTCGCCACCCGCTGCTGTCTGCGACACGTTGGCCGCCTACGTGCGGGACTGCGCCCAGCGGAGAGCCTACATCGAGTGGCGCCGGCCGGGCCTCTGTGGTACGGGCTGTGGGGCTGGGCTGCATCCCACCCTGCTGGGACCCCATCCCCAATAGCTCATGTGTGGGACCCCCGGTGGGTTGTATGTGCGCCCCAGGGGTGTGTGTGCATTCCAGAGGCTCCTGTGGGTGCCCCAATGGCTTTTACATACACCCTAATCGCTTCTGCATGCACCCGTTGGCTCACGTGTGCACCCCAATGGCTCACCAAAGCACTTGTGTGTGCTCCAGTGGATTGTGGTGGGACATGGGGGGATGTGGTGTGATGGGGGTGCTGGGATGCAGTTGACTGGAAATGGTGGGATGGATTTGGGTCATGGGGAGGTGGATGTGGTGGGATGTGATGGCACAGGTTTGGGATATGGTGGGATGGAATGCTCTTGAGTGGCTGTGGCTGAATACCATGGGATGGATGTGGTGGGATAGAGGGGGAGAGATTCTAGATGTTTAGGATGGGCCCAGTGGGACGTGGTGGGATGGATTTGGGATACGGGGGGATGGACGTGGTGGGATGGATTTGGGATATGGGGGGATGGATGTGGGGGATGCAGTGGAACACAGTGGGATGTGGTGGGATGAATGCAATGGGTTATGGTGGGATATGGTCAGAAAGATCCGGGACATGGTAAGATGGAGATGTAAGTGGGATGTGATAGGATGGACTTGGGACACGGTAAGGTAGAAGTGGTGTGATGAGGTGGAACGTATGGGGATGCGGCGGGATGGACGCAGCGCATCATGGTGCGATGTGGTGGGCCAGCTGCAGTGGACATGTTGGCATTCTGTGTGCCACTCTGGCACAGCAGAGCTGAGCCCTGGCACCCCGCAGAGCGGCAGTGCAGCCAGGGGCAGCGCTACTCGGACTGCGTGTCCTCCTGCCCCGCCAGCTGCGTGGCTGCAGGCACTGCCGAGGAGGGGCACTGCAGGGACGACTGCGCCAGCGGCTGTGAGTGCAACCCGGGGCTCCTCCTGGATGGGGGGGCCTGCATCCCACAGAGCGCCTGCCCCTGCCTGCACCGCGGCCGCACTTATGCCCCAGGGCAGAGCATCCGCCAGCGCTGCAACCGGTGGTGAGCACCGGGGAACGGGGAGAGCACTGCGGCAGGAGAGACCCCGTGTGGGGGCTGAGCACCCCCTGTGCTGTCCCTGCCCTCGCAGCACGTGCCGGGGGGGACGATGGATCTGCACCCAGGACCGGTGTGCGGCGGAGTGCGCGGTGCTGGGGGGTCTGCACTACGTCACCTTTGACCGCCGACGCTTCTCCTTCCCTGGCGCTTGCGAGTACACCCTGGTGCAGGTATGGGGGTGCCGGGCTGGGGGCTGTGGTGGGGGGGTTCCCAGGGCTCAGGGTGCTCCTTGCCTGCAGGACTTTGTGGAGGGGATGCTGCGGATCACAGCGGAGCAGGAGGCGTGTGGTGGCCACCAGCCCCTCGGCTGCCTCCGGGCGCTCTCCATCACAGTGCCAGGGGCCTCAGCCCACCTGCACAGCACAGGTTACCCCAGCTTGGGCCAGAGTGGAGGGCACCGAGCAGGGTCCACACTCCCCTTACATCTTTTCCTGCACCCCACACAGGAGAGGTGGTGGTGGATGGGCGCGTGGTGCCGCTGCCCTTTGCCAGTGCTGCGCTGACCGTACGCCGAGCCTCCTCCTCCTTCCTGCTGCTCCAGACCTTTGGGGCCAACCTGCTGTGGGGCCTGGAGACCCCTGCAGCGTACATCACCCTGCAGCCTGCCTTCGCCAACAAGGTGAATCCCACTCGGTTCCCCATGCCCTGCACCATCTCTGCCCTGTGCCCCAACGCCATCCCTGTGCTGCAGGTGCGTGGGCTCTGCGGGACCTACAACTGGGACCAGCGGGATGACTTTGCCACGCCGGTGGGTGATGTGGAAGTCAGTGTCACTGCCTTTGCCAACAAGTACCGGGTGTCCACCGACTGCCCCGCGCTCGGCCCCGTCCCCTTTGAGCCCTGCAGCACCTATGCCCCGCGGAGGGAACTCGCTGCTACCGCCTGTGCCATCCTGCACGGCGCATCCTTCCAGGTGCTGAGCGGCCCCACAGTGTGCCAACACTGCGGTGTGCACTGCTCTGCACGTCCCCTCCTGTCCGCAGCCCTGCCACCACCTCGTGGACTGGGAGCCCTTCCACCAGCTCTGCCTCTATGATGTCTGCTCCTGCCCAGCTGGAAAGCACTGCCTGTGCCCTGTGCTGGCTGCCTATGCCCGGCAGTGTGCTCAGGAGGGAGCAGCCCTGAGCTGGAGGAATGAGAGCTTCTGCGGTGCGGGGCCTGGGGATGTGATGGGGGGGTGGTGGGGAAAGGACGGGTTGGGACAAGATGAATGGGGTGGGATGAGATGGCCTGGATAGATGGGATCGGATGGGATGGGGTGGGACAGGATGGGGTGAGTGGGTTCCGATGGATGGGACAGGGTAGGTGGAATGAAATGGGATGGGATGAGATGACACAGGATGGATAGAATAGGATGGTGCAGAATGAGACTAGGGAGGGGAATGGAATGGAATGAAACGGTATGGATCAGGATAAGATGTGTCAAGATAGATGGGATGGGGTGTGACAGATGAGGTGGGGTGAGATGGACCAGGATGCTGAAGGGTGGGATGGGATAAGATGGGGTAGAATCAGATGGGATGGAATTGATGAGGTGGGATAGGATAGAATGGGATGGGACACGATGGGATGGGGTGGAATGGGACAGGTGAGAATGGAATAGGATAAGACAGAATGGGATAGCTGAAGATGGGATGGAATAGATTAAATGAGATGGGTTGGACAGGATGGATGGGATGAGATGGATGAGATGAGATAGAATGGCTGTGATGGGAGGAGGGGGACAGGAAGAGATGGAACAGGATGGATGGGAGGGATGGGCTGAGGGGCGTGGGGCAGAACAGGATGGATGTGATGGATAGGGCCGGGCGCTGGGGTGCAGGGCTGTGCAGGGCAAAGCAGGGTGACCGTTGTCATTCCCTGCACCGTGTCCATCCCTGCAGGCACTCAGTGCACAGGGGGCCAGGTGTACCAGGAGTGCAGCAGCCCCTGCGGCCGGACCTGTGCCGACCTGCGTCTGGACAGGGCCAGCTCCTGCCCCGGCCTCGATGACATCTGCATCTCCGGCTGCAACTGCCCCCAGGGGCTGGTGCTGGATGATGGGGGGCAGTGCGTCCCACCGGGCGTCTGTCCCTGCCAACACGGCGCCGAGATCTACCCAGCAGGCAGCAAGATCTGGCAGGGCTGCAGTGCCTGGTGCGTGCCATGGGGTTCTGCCTCTGGGACCTCTGGGGGCTCTGGGGGGCTGGTGGGGCTGGGGTCTTCCCAGCCGGATCTCCTGGTCTGAGGGTGATGGGCTGCAGCAGGAGGTGGCTGTGGGGCCAGGTGGGCCGGAATGCTGCTGGAGGTGTGGGGTGGTGGTAGGAGACATCTGATGAAATCACCCTATGGCCTGTTTGTGATGGTACTGCAGGATAGGTGGGTTTCATTGGATGTCTGTGCCACATGGCGGCGATGCAGCCTCCAAAGGTGCTGTCACCATCCTTCTGGTGGGACTGGGGGCCGAGACACACATGCAGAGGGGATCTGGGCTCTATGGTCCAATTACCCTCCAGGGGATCAGAACAAGCACGTAGCTGTGTGAGGACCTGGGTGCTGCTGGAGGCCCCCTCCCTCCTTGGGACAGCATCTCAGGGAGTCCTGGGAGTGCTGGGGATGCACAGGGCTGTCTGGGAGGATCCCACCCATCCCACTTGCCCCATCTCAGTTGTCTCATCCATCGCACCATCCCTCCCATCCTGCCCATCTCATCCCATCTGACCCGTTCCAGCCGTCCCATGCTGTACCATCTCACCCCATCCCACTCGTCCCACTCACTCCACATTTCCCAAAGCCGATGCCCTGCACAGATGTGCCAGCCCTCACTGCAGCCCCCCTTATCCACCCCCAGTGTCTGCACTGCGGGTGCCTGGAGCTGCACCGATGCTCCCTGCCCCGACGCTGCCTTCTGCCCCGGGGACCTGGTCTATGTTTTTGGGTCCTGTCTGCGCACCTGTGACAACACTGAGACCAATGGAACGTGCACGGGGATCGTTGATGGCTGCGTCTGCCCCCCAGGCACTGTCTTCCTGGTGGGTTCCCCCAGCTCTGCTGCTCCATCCTTGCCTGGGCACGTGTTGGGAGGAGGGGTCGGGGGAACCTGGGTGTTTGGGGGCTCTGAAACCTTAAGGAGTAGGGTGGAGGGGACTCGGGGAACTGGGGAGCTGAGTGGGGGCACCATAGGGAACTGCAACTGTGGGCTAGGGGATGGGAAGCACTGGGGAGCTGAACGTGGGGTTACAAGCAACTGAGTTGGGGCTGTAGAGTATTGGACTGTGGACAGTATGGGACTTGGAGCTGGGTGTAGGGGACTTAAAGTATGATGGAGCTGGGGGATGTGGAGCCTTAGGGAGCTAGCTTTAGGGATGGGGTCATCTGGGACATGGGATTTTGGGGAGCTGGATCGGGTGGAGGTGGGGCACTGGGGAGCGGGATGTATGGATGTGGGATATCCAATGTGGGGCCCCGGGAGCTGGATGTACGGGTTCTTGGGCACTGGGATATTGGGCTGGAGAAAGGCCTGGGTGCACTGGGATGCAGGCAGGTTCCCAGCCCATCTGCCAGTGCCTGTGCTTCGACATTCCCACGCGTCACCCTGGGGCTCACACGGGTCTGATGTGTGCAGGACGAGCGCTGCGTGCCCCCGGAGCAGTGCCCCTGCCAGCACAACGGGCGGCTGTACCAGGCCAACGACACCATCGTCAGGGACTGCAACACCTGGTGAGCCTCGGCACACGCGGGCAGGCAGTGCTGGCGCAGCCCCGGTGCTCAGCGCCGTCCCGCAGCGTGTGCCGCCAGCAGCGCTGGCAGTGCAGCAGCGAGGACTGCGTGGGGACCTGCGTGGCCACGGGGGACCCCCACTACATCACCTTCGACGGGAGGGCCTTCTCCTTCCTGGGGGACTGCGAATACGTGCTGGTGCGTGAGGTCAGCGGGCTCTTCACCGTCACCGCCGAGAACGTCCCCTGCGGCACCAGCGGCGTCACCTGCACCAAGTCGGTGGTGGTGGAGCTGGGCAACGCCGTGGTGCACATGCTGCGGGGTGAGCTCATGGGGGCACGGGGGGACGGGGGCAAAAGGGGAGAGCGCTCACGGTCCCGCTGCCTGCAGGAAGGGACGTGACGGTGAATGGGGTCTCGGTGCGTCCCCCCAAAGCCTACAGCGGGAACGGGCTGACGCTGCAGCGCGCCGGCACCTTCCTGCTGCTGCTGTCTCGCCTGGGACTGGCGGTGCTGTGGGACGGAGGTGAGACTTGGGGATGTGACAGCCACGTGGGGGTGCGGCACCCAGTGCGGGGACGGCCCCCGGCTCACCCAGCACCGGTGTGGTGCAGGCACGCGGGTGTACGTCCGGCTGCAGCCGCAGCACCGGGGCCGCGTGGTGGGGCTGTGCGGGAACTTCGACCGCGACGCGGAGAATGACCTGACCAGCCAGCAGGGCGTGCTGGAACCCACTGCCGAGCTCTTCGGCAACTCTTGGCGAGTCAGCCTGCTCTGCCCTGAGGTGGACGGCGCGACCGCACGGCACCCCTGCACCGTACGGATGGGCGCAGCGTGGGGGGGACACACACGGGCTGGTTGTCGTGGGGACAACAGCATGGGGTAAAGCAGGGGGGCTTCCGGTGGTGATGGTGACAGCTTCCCACCAGGAGAACCCACACCGGGCAACGTGGGCCCGCAAGCACTGCAGCATCCTGACGCAGCAGCTCTTTGTGCCCTGCCACGATGAGGTGCCGTGCCAGCGCTTCTACGACTGGTGCATCTTCGACGCCTGTGGGTACGTGCTGGGCTGCAGCCACCTCAGGGTCCCCGAGCCCCTGCCTGTCCCTGTCCTGGCCATCATCCTGCTGTGCTCTGCCTGCAGCTGTGACTCCGGGGGGGACTGTGAGTGTCTGTGCACAGCCATCGCCACCTACGCCGAGGAGTGCAGCCAGCGCGGCATCCACGTCCGCTGGAGGAGCCAGGACCTGTGCCGTGAGTCCTCACCCACAGCGCCCAGGTTGTGGTGGGGGTTCAGGGATGGGGTCCGGGATGAGTCCGGCACGTGTTCCAGGATGGGGTCCAGGATGTGGGGTGCCTGGGGTGGGATCTGGGCTGTGCAGGCTCACCCCAGGGCTGGCAAAATGTGACTTCAACACTCTGTGCCTCCGCAGCCATGCAGTGCGATGGGGGGCAGGAATACAGTGCCTGCGGCCCCCCCTGCCCCCAAACCTGCCAGAACTTGGGCCTGGAGCTGCCCGAGCACTGTGACACCATGTCCTGCCTGGAGGGCTGCTTCTGCCCCGAGGGGAAGGTGCTGCACGGTGAGCAGAGGGCTGCCGGGAGGGCTTCCCCTTGCCGCCCTTTCTGACTCCTCCATCCCTCCCCGCTGTCAGAGGGCAGCTGTATCGACCCCGCCGAGTGCCCGTGCTTCATGCAGGGCATCGCCTTCCCAGACAGCGCTGTGGTGCAGCAGGGCTGCAGGAACTGGTGAGCGCGGCCGGTGCCCGTTCCCCCCCCCTCCCCGCCCATCCCGCACCCCACCTGCAGCCCATCCTGACCGCGGCTCCCCGCAGCACGTGCACCGCGGGGCTGTGGCAATGCGCACCCGCGGCAGAGCCCTGCCCGGCACAGCCCCGCTGCCCGGACTCGGAATTCCCGTGCCGCACCGGCGGGCGCTGCGTGCCGGGCGCGTGGCTCTGCGACAACGAGGACGACTGCGGGGACGGCTCGGATGAGGTCTGTGCCCCGCGCTGCGCCCCGCACCAGCACCGCTGCGCTGACGGGCAGTGCGTGCCCTGGGCTGCCCGCTGCGATGGTTTGTCCGACTGCGGGGACGGCTCGGATGAGCGCGGCTGCCCACCCCCCCCCTGCGCCCCGCCGGAGTTCCGCTGCGCCGGCGGCCGCTGCATCCCGCGGGCGCGGGTCTGCGATGGGGAGCTGGACTGCGGCTTCGCCGACGACTCAGACGAGGCAGGCGAGTGGCCCCGGTGGCACCGGCTGTGGGCAGCGAGCACCGCGGGTGGTTTGGGGACAGTTCTGCGTGTTCCCATCCCTGGGGCTGTGCCCGCGGCGGGCTCTGACCGCTGTCCCCGCAGGCTGCAGCCCGAGCTGTGGTGCGGGTGAGTTCCAGTGCGCGGCGGGACGCTGCGTGCCGTACCCACACCGCTGCAACGGACACGATGACTGCGGGGACTTCAGCGACGAGCGGGGCTGCGTCTGCCCGGCCGGCCACTTCCAGTGCCCTGATGCTCTGTGCCTGCCCCCGGCCGCCCTCTGCGATGGGACGCGGGACTGCGGGGATGGCACTGATGAGGCGTTCTGCCCAGGTGAGGGGCTGCGGCTGTGGCGAGCACGGGACTGAGCGTCTGGTGACGTCGCCCTAGGACTGTCCCCTTCCCCACAGACCGCATCACCTGTGCCCCAGGGCAGCTCCCCTGCCCCGATGGCTCCTGTGTCAGCGAGGTGAAGCTCTGCGATGGCGTTTGGGACTGCAGAGATGGATGGGACGAGAGCTCTGTGCGCTGCATGGTGTCCTGGGCCCCCCCTGCACCCACCGACCTGCCCACAGTGCCTGCTAACGGCACAGCAGGTGAGGGCACAGGTGTCCCCTGCGCTCCCCACATCCCCAGTGCAATCAGTGGGAACACTTCGCTCTTTGCTGGAGAAGCCCGAGGCGCCCTCTACCCCTGCTGGGGTTCTGCAGGGAAGGGGAAGAAGGCACATGGGGTCCATGTGTGGGGTTCCTTCTCCCCATGGTGACATCTCCCCCAGCAGCACCCGTGTGCGGACCCTACGAGTTCCCATGCCGGAGCGGGCAGTGCGTGCCGCGGGGCTGGGTGTGCGACAGCGAGGCCGACTGCCCCGACAACAGCGACGAGCTGGGCTGCAACCGGAGCTGCGCGCTGGGACACTTCCCCTGCGCCCTGGGTGCCCACTGCATCCCCTACAACCACCTCTGTGATGGCGTCCCCCACTGCCCCGACCACTCCGATGAAAGCGACGACAACTGTGGTGAGGCGCAGCGTGTCCCCTCGTTTCCCTTCCCCAGCCCCGGGACGCCATCTAGGGAGAAGGACCCTCAAAAGGGGTCAGCAAGGCTGCGCTCCTTACTTGGTGCCTCACACCATCCCAGGGACCCCCCCTGTGGTGTCAGACCTGATGGGATGCTGTCCCCACTGCAGGCTCTACCCAGATCCCGCCGTGCCCAGGGCGTTTCGTCTGCAACAACCGTGTGTGTGTGAATGCAACCAGGGTGTGTGACGGGGCGATCGACTGCCCCCAGGGCGAGGATGAGCTGGCCTGCGGTGAGGGGAGATCACGGGGGTGACAGGGAGCAGCGGGACTGGGGGACACGTGTGGGTGCTCACGGCACCCCTGTCCCTGTTGCAGAAGGCCGTGTCCCCACTGGCGAGAGGAACCAGACTGTGGGTCCCTGTGCCGAGTACAGCTGTGGGGACGGCAAGTGCATCGCCTTCAAGCAGGTATGGCCATAGGATGGGGATCCATTGATGCCATGGGATGGGGAACCCAGCAATGCCATGGGATGGGGTCCACAGCGGTGCCCACTCTCCTGTCCTGGTGCCCTGTCGGGGTCCCTGCGGTGTTCCCTCATCTCCCTGCCCGCTGGGGGCTCAGCATCGCTCTGTGCCACAGGTGTGCAACGGGCTGCCTGACTGCAGGGATGGGGATGTGGCCTCAGGGTGGCTGCCCACAGATGAGAGGGACTGCGGGCACTGGGGCCCCTGGGCACCCTGGGGGATCTGCAGCCGCTCCTGTGGCCTCGGCCAGCAGCTTCAGGCACGGAATTGCAGCCAGAGAGCCCCAGGTGTGCTGCACCAGTGCCACGGTGAAGCCACGCAGGCAAGGCCCTGCTTCATCACTGCCTGCCCTGGTGAGTGGGCATGAGGCTTGGATGGGTCTGCATGTGGGATTCAGGGAGTCCCAGGACTGGGAATGTCCAAGGAGCCCTGTTGTTCCATGGGCTGAGTTCCTGGGAGATTTAGGGATTTCTGTGGCTGGGGGTGCCCAGTGGATTTGGGAATTCCTGTTTCTGGGAGTTCCTGGGAGATTTGGATATTCCCATTGCTGGAGAAACCAGTGGATTTGGGGATTTCTGTAGCCAGAGCTTCTGGATGCACAAAGGGGATTCCCACCACCAGGTCTGTTTTGGGGATCTGGGGGCAGTTCCCAAGGCTGAGGCTGCCCTGGGAACTGGGGAAGGTCTCCTACTACCATATCTGCCCGGGGGGGTTTGGGGCTTCCCATGGCTGGAGCTGCTAGGGGGAACTGATGGGGGTTGCATGACTTGGGCTGTCTGTGGGCTGCTTGGAGCGCCAGGGGAAATCCCATTGCCAAGGCTGCCTGGGGGAACAGGAGTTCCCAAAACTGGGATTTATGTGGGAAGTGGGGTCCTCTCATCAGGGCAGAGCAGGCTGTGCCCCTGGGGCAGTGGGTACACGGTCAGGATGGTGCCCTCCACCCTCACTTCTCCCTCTGCCTGCAGTGGACGGTGCCTGGAGTGAGTGGACGATGTGGTCCAACTGCACACAGGGCTGTGAGGGGGTGGTGGTACGGCAGCGGCACTGCCAGCCCCCCCGGGACGGCGGCCGGCCCTGCGCCGCACTGCCCGCCACGGCCCACGCCACGCTGGAGATCGGTGGGTGACCCCCACCCTGAGACCCCCACTCCCATGGCCGGGAGCTCACACACCCCCTGACTCCTCACCTGTGCCCCAGGCACGTGCCAGCAGGACGGGTGCCCCCCTGCCTCCTGTCCCAAGGGGCTGCAGCCCCGGCCCTGCGCCCCATGCCCCGCATCCTGCGCCGACCTCGCCGCCCGCACGCCTTGCGGCCAGGAGCAGTGCACCCCAGGTGAGGCCGTGCGCTGCCGTCGTCCCTGCTGTGTGTTCCACCCCTGTGTGCCCACAACCCACCGGGCTCGGGGGTCTCGGTGGTGCCCGCAGGGTGCTGGTGCGCAGAGGGGTTGGTGCTGGATGGCGAGCGCGGCTGCGTGCGCCCACGGGAGTGTCGCTGCGAGGTGGACGGGCTGCACTACTGGCCAGGGCAGCGCATGAAGCTCAATTGCCACCTCTGCACCTGCCTGGATGGGCAGCCCCGGCGCTGCCGCCACAACCCTGCTTGCTCTGGTGCGTCCTGCTCTTGTGCTCACCCGCTGGCACGGTGCCGGGGCTGCTCTCACCGCGTTTGTGCCCACAGTGAGCTGCAGTTGGTCTGCATGGTCACCCTGGGGTGAATGCCTGGGGCCCTGCGGCGTGCAGAGCATCCAGTGGTCCTTCCGCAGCCCCAGCCACCCCAGCAAACACGGCACCAAGCGGCAGTGCCGCGGCATCTACCGCAAGGCCCGCAGGTGATGTTGCCCATCGTGTGCTGTGTGCTGTGCGCCATGTGCCGTGTCCTGCGTGCCACACACCGTGTGCTGAGTCTCTGCTGATGTCTCCTCTTGCAGGTGCCAGACAGAGCCATGCCAGGAGTGTGAGCACCAGGGCCGGAGCCGTGCGCAGGGGGACCGCTGGCGCTGGGGGCCCTGCCATGTCTGCCAGTGCCTGCCCGGCCCCGAGGTGCGCTGCTCGCCATACTGTGCCCGCAGCGCCATGGGCTGCCCACAGGTGAGGTGCTGGGGGCCGCACTGAGCTCTCCATGCATGAGGTGGGATGTGGCAGTGCCGTCACGGCGCTTGGGTGATGACAGGGCCTTCTCTTCACTCAGGGCCAGGTGCTGGTGGAGGGAAAGGGGGATTCCTGCTGCTTCTGTGCACAGATAGGTAAGCCCGGGGTTGGGGTGCGGGGGGGTAAGGCCTCACTGGATTCCTGCTGGCACCTGGGAGCTGCACAGAGGCTGTTCCTACTGCAGGTGACAACGTGACAGCCGTCCCCACGGCACTGACAGTGGAGCACCCCAGCACCGTGCCAGGAGAGCCCCTCGGCAGCCCACTGCTCACATTCCCACTGCCTCCCCCGGGCGGTACGAGAGCTCTGCTCACAGTGTGCCGTGTCCCCACACATCCTCCCTCTCATGGGAATGGGACCCTGTGAGGTCACCCCCCTCCCTGCAGGGGGATGCCTCCAAACCCACTCCCTCTGCCCACAGACCCCTGCTACAGCCCCCTGGGCATCACCTCCCTGCCCAATAGCAGCTTCACCGCCTCAGCCGAGCAGCAGCAGCACCCAGCCCAGGCCGCCCGCCTGCACCACATCTCCCCAGGGCTGGATCTGCAGGGCTGGGCCCCCCCAGCTGACACCCCTCCCGGGCTGCCTTCCCAGCCACCCTTCCTGCAGCTGGACCTGCTGCAGACCACCAACCTCACTGGTGGGTGCTGCACGCCATGTGGATTTGGCACCGCCACACAGTGGGCACTGCGCTGGTGGTGGTGCCAGAGCATGCAGCTGCATGCCAACACGTGCCATATCTCCTCAAACAGGGGTGGTGGTACAGGGGGCCGGGGCTGGGGATGCCTTCATCACTGCCTTCCAGCTGCAGTTCAGCACAGATGGGAACCACTGGCACGACTACCGACAGGCCTCTGCCAGCAGCTGGCCGGAGCCCAAGGTGCTGCTTGTGCCATGGGCACCTGCATGGGGTGTGTGTGAGGGGGGTGGGGGTGGGGGGGCTGCACAGGACTGTCCTGAAGTTCCACGAGTGTCCCCTTGCAGCCAGTAACATGACGACCTCATGTCCCCTTCCCTGCACGTGTGGCTGGGTGCAGGTGTGCTGGTGCTGTGCGCGGGGATTTGGGTTTGTGAGTGGGTTTGCACACGGGTGCGTGCATGGGTGCGCACAGGGGGGTGCGCATGGGTGTGCACCCAGATGCACAACCCTTCACACTCATCACTGCCCTCCCACAGCTCTTCCAGGGCAACTGGGATGCCACCACGCCGGTGGTGCAGCCGCTGGACCACATGGTGCAGGCACGCTACGTCCGCGTCGTCCCTCGGCGCTTCCACAACGCCATCTTCCTGCGGGCAGAGCTGCTGGGCTGCCCAACAGGTACCCTGAGCTGTGCTGTGGGGCTACCCCCCGGGACCTCTTCTCCCTGCCCACCTCTCCCTCTCCCCAAAGTGCCCCTGGCCGTGACAGTGACGCCAGCATCCTGTGGCACGGGGGAGTTCTGGTGCGGGGTCAGCTGCGTCACAGCATCCCGGAGATGTGATGGTGTCATTGACTGCCCTGGGGGTGCCGACGAGGCCGGCTGTGAGGCCCCCAGCAGCACCACGCTGCCCACCCACCCTGCCAGGTACTGACAGCAATGGGGGCTGGGGATGCCTTGGCGTGCCGCATTTGGGGCACACAGCCCCTCATGCCCAGCTCTGCATCTTCCAGCCTCACAACCCCTGGCAGTGCCGGCATCCTGGGGCTGACTGCAGAGCCACCTGTGGCCTCCCCAGCAGCGGTGAGCCCTGGGACTTGGGGACAAGCGGGGGGGGCAGGAGCCATGCGGCACACAGAGCAGCAGTGGTGACACTCATCTCCCTGTGTGCAGGTGCCAGCAGGGACAAGCACGTTGCCCACTGTTGGCTCCACCAGCCCTGCTGTGCCACCTGCCACCAGGCTGCCAGGTGTCCCCACCACCACCATCACCCCCGAGGGGCCACCCTCTCCTAGTCCCCCCTCACCTGGCATGGCAGCAGTAACGGTGTCACGCCCTGTCACAGGACTGCCTGTGCCCCCCACTGGAGTCCCCACTCCAACGTCTGCAGGTAAGGAGGCATGACTTGGCACCAGCCCTGTGTGGGGTCTGAGGGAGGGGGACGACTTCCCCAGCACCTGGCATCGTAGGGGTGGGGATGTGAATGTCCCCAGGGTGACACGGGGACAATGTACATCTTGCTGCTGGCTGGGTATGCCATGAGGCGGGTGGGAATAACCCACGGCTCCCACTTGTCCCAGCAGCCCCCACCACAGTCCCTCATTTCCCACCAGAGCCACCCCTGCCCCGGCTCCTGTGCCCCCCAGACCAGTTCCTCTGTGATGCCTTGGGCTGTGTGGATGCAGCCATGGTCTGTGATGGGCAGCAGGACTGCCTGGATGGCTCTGATGAGGCGCACTGCGGTGAGCCCCCCAGCACCCCCCTGCCCCCACAGAGCCTGGGGTTGCTGAGCCCCAACTCAACACGAGGGCCTGTCCCACAGGAGCCCCCCCTGCCTCCAGCAGCCTCCCAGCACCCCTGGCCTGGCCCACCTGCTCCCCCAAGCAGTTCTCCTGCAGCACCGGTGAGTGCCTGGCCCTGGAGAAGCGCTGCGACCTGAACCGCGACTGCGCCGATGGCTCCGATGAGAGCAGCTGTGGTGTGTGGGGGGAATGGGGATGGGATGGGGATGGAATGGGATGGGGATGACAAAGGGATGGGGAGGAGATGAGGTTGAAATGGGGATGGGATGGGATGGGATGGGATGGGATGGGATGGGATGGGATGGGATGGGGATGGGGATGGGGATGGGATGGGGTAGGGATAGGATAGAGATTGAAAAGGGGATGGGATGGGGATGACAAAGGGATGGGGAGGACATGAAGTTGAAATGGGGATAGGATGGGATGGGGATGGGATGGGGATGGGGATAAGAATGGGATGGGGTAGGGATAGGATAGAGATTGGAATGGGGATGGGATGAGAATAGCAGATGATGATGTGGAGATGGGGACGGGAATGGAGTGTATTACGGGTGGGATTGAGGGAATGGGAATAAGATTGGGATAAGATAGGTGGGGATGGTGATGTTAGTGAAGAGAATTGAATGGAATGGTGATGGAGCTGGGGATGGGAATGCATTTGGCATGGGGATGGGGGTAGGGACAGTGACAGGAATGCAGAAGACATGAGGAATGGGGATGGGGATAGGAATGTGGAGAGGGAAGGGGTGGGGATGGGGATGGGGAAAGGGCATCCCTCCATCACCAGGCATTCTGTGGTGGCCAGCTCCAGTCCTCTGCTCCAGTGTGAAAGTGATGGGACAGGTGTTGGGAGTGCCAGAGCTGGTGACACCAGAGCTGGAAGGCACCAAGAGGGGCTGAGCTCAATCCCTGTGGGCCTTTCCAAAGAGGATAAGCTCTGGGCATAGGGAGGCCCCAGGGCAGCCCTCACCCATCTCCATCCCCACCAGCCGACTGCATCCTGTCCCCATGGGGTGGCTGGAGCCAGTGCAGCCACTCCTGCGGGTTGGGGGTGACATCTCGCCAGCGGGTCCTGCTGCGGGCTGCCCTGCCTGGGGGCACCTGCCTCACCCCCCGCCTTGATACCCGCTCCTGCTTCCTGCGTGCCTGCCCAGGTACTGACCCTGGGCCCCACACCGTGCTGGGGTTTGTGATAGCATGGTTGTGGGGTTGAGCCTCATGGCAGGGTATGGCACCGTGGCACAGCGTGGTGGCGTGGTGAGGGACAATGACAGCACAGTGACAGGGCATGGCGGTGGTGTGTGGTGGGGGGGCTCAGTGTGGGGCACAACGGGGGGGCAGGATGGTGGGATATGGTGACAGGACACGGTGGTGGGGCATGGCGGCACAGCAGTGTGGCAAAGCGTGATGGGTGGCACATCCCTGCACACCAGCCCCATGGGCATGGCCATCCCTGCAACTGGAGGGTGGAATGGGGGGCTGTGAAGGGGGATTGTGTGGGGTCAGCATAGCCCAGCTGAGGGGGGGGGGCAGGGCTGAGCAGGGGACAGAGGGCGCCCGCACTGCCCCTGTTCCACTGCCCCCCAGTGCCCGGTGCCTGGGCAGCCTGGAGTGCGTGGTCCTCCTGTGATGCTGAGTGTGGGGGGGGCATGCGGAGCCGCATCCGGAGCTGCACCGACCCCCCACCCAAGAACAGTGGCCAGCCCTGTGTTGGAGAGGCCCAGCAGAGCCAGTCCTGCAACCTACAGCCCTGCGGGGCCACCCGAGGTACGGCAGCAGGGACATTGGGATGGGGACACGAAGGGGTGGGTGTGATGGGATGGGGGCACGGCGCTGCGGGGACTCTTGTGGCACCAGGGTGATATGGGGGAGCACTCCATCCACATAGCAGCCTGGCTCTGCTCCCACAGAGTGCAGCCCTGGCATGGTGTTGGTGCAGGAAGGGGACTGCATGCAGGGCCTGGTGCCACCCTGTCCCCAAATCTGCGGGGACCTGAGTGCCACCAGCAGCTGCCAGAGTCCCTGCCAGGATGGTGAGTGACAGGGCGGGCACAGCGCAGGGTGGGGGCTGGGTGCTGGTGTTGGCACACCGGCGCTGATGCCGTGCTGCTGGGCAGGCTG
Organism: Centrocercus urophasianus; assembly: GCF_019232065.1. NCBI lineage: Eukaryota > Metazoa > Chordata > Aves > Galliformes > Phasianidae > Centrocercus > Centrocercus urophasianus. The sequence goes on along the minus strand of NW_024885160.1, from coordinate 88,769 downwards.
CCGGTGCCCGCCGGGGCTCTTCCTGCAGGAGAGCACCTGTGTCAATGCCAGCCACTGCCACTGTCACCAGGGCCAGCAGCGCTGGCTGCCCGGCCAGGTCTTCCTGCGGGACGGCTGCAGCCGATGGTGAGCAGTGACACCGTGTCCCCCTGCAGCCAGGGCCACCCCATGCACTTCTCCTTATCCCCGTGGCTGAACCCAGCTTCTGTCCCCAGCGTGTGCCAGGATGGGGTGGTGACATGTGAGGACATGGCCTGTCCCATCGCCTGCGCTTGGTCTGCCTGGACACCGTGGAGCTTCTGTGACCGTAGCTGCGGTGTGGGCATGCAGGAGAGGTTCAGGTGCGGGTCTGGGGAGGGGACCTGACTGCACGATGCTGGGTGCGGATGTGGGACAATGCACTGTTGTCCCCACAGATCCCCATCCAACCCCACGGCAGCCAATGGTGGAGCCCCGTGTGATGGGGACACCCGGGAAGTGCGTGAATGCCACACACCCTGTGCCACCAGTACGTGCATGCCACCGCCCTGGGGATGGGACATTTGCTTTCCCTTCCACACCCGCTGCCTGGTGCCCACTGTGGCTGCTCCAGCACCACGCATCCATCTGTCCCAGCTGAGCCTAGCAGTGGTTGGAGCTCCTGGACCCCGTGGTCCCCCTGTTCCCAGAGCTGCTTCCACCACGTGGACCGGCGTGGCCACCGGCACCGCTTCAGGCACTGCGAGGGGATGGGGACCTGCCCAGGGCTGGGGGTGCAGAAGGAGCCCTGTGACACAGCTCCCTGCCCAGGGGGGTGCCACGGGGGGGGGGGGGGGGGGAGGGGGGCACAACACATCGCTGAGACCCTGTTGTGAGGTTTTGTGGGGTGCCTCAAGGCAGAGTGGGTGCCCATGGAGAGGTGGTGCCCATGGTGAGGCAGGGTCCCACGGCGAGGTGGAGTCCCAGCCCATCTCCCTGCAGTGGCAGGTGTCTGGATGCCTTGGTCTGCCTGGTCTGAGTGCTCTGCTCCGTGCGACGCTGGTGTGCAGACACGCAGCCGAACCTGCACCCCCCCGGCTTTCGGTGGTGCCGAGTGCGCGGGGCCCCTCCTCCAGACCCGTGGCTGCAACCACCAGCCCTGCAGAGGTGAGTGCCACGTGGGCACGGGGTTGCAGCACCGGCACTGACACCAACCCTGCACCTGCTCTGCCCTGCAGCACAGTGCCCTGACGCCATGCGATACCTCACGGCAGAGGAGTGCCAGCACAGTGGGGAGCGATGCCCACAGATCTGCCAGGACCTGGGCACTGGTGTGGCATGCATTGCACAATGCCAGCCTGGCTGCCACTGCCCTGCTGGGCTCCTGCTGCAGAACGGGACCTGCGTGCCACCCAGCCACTGCCTCTGCCACCACCAAGGCCGCCTGTACCAGCCCGGGGACATCATTGCACTCGATAGTTGCAACAACTGGTGCGGGGGGCACTGGGGATGGAGTCTGGGGGGTTCCCCCCACCTTCGCCCCTTGCTTACCGCACCTTTCTACAGCACCTGTGTGGCAGGGCAGATGGTGTGCAGCACAGAGATCTGCCCAGGTAGCACTGAGTGGCAACTGCAGGGATGGGGGGGTCCCAGGGTCTCCTGGTGCCGGGGGGCTGGGTGCAGTGAATCTCCATGTCTCACCAGTGCCCTGCACCTGGAGCAACTGGACAGCCTGGAGCACCTGCAGCCACAGCTGTGATGTGGGGATGAGGCGGCGCTATCGGGTGCCCGTTGTGCCCCCCCTGGCCAGGGGGGATCCACTTTGCCAGGGACCCAGCATGGAGGTGGAGTTCTGCAGCCTGCAGCCCTGCCGTGGTGAGCAGCCCCCACCCCAGGGACTGTGGGGAGGGTCCCATGGAATGAGTGCCCTTAGGGAGGGAGCTGTTAGGTGGGTATCCCTGGAAAGAGTGCAATTGGGTAAGCATCACGGGGTGGGTATCCATAGGGAGGGTTCTGTGGGGTGGGGGCCACAGGATGGGTGTGCGTCGGGCAGGTGCCAAGGGGGTGGGCTGTCCCTGGGGAATGTCTGCAGGTGGGTATCTCTTGGGGCTGGCACCCATGGGGTGGGTGTCCCTGCATTGGGTGTCCCTGGGGAGGACACCCCCTAGACGGCTGTCTGTGGGATGGGGGTGTCCCTGGGGTGGGTATCTTGGGGAGTTCCTGGGGCCGGTTGCAGCACCCAAAATCCCCGTGTGCACAGCAGCTGTGGCCCCATGGGGTCCGTGGTCGGGGTGCTCAGTGACCTGCGGGGGTGGCTACAGGAACCGCACGCGGGAAGGTCCCCCCCTGCACAGCCTGGAGTTCAGCACCTGCAACCCCACACCCTGCCCCGGTGAGCCTCCGTCCATCTGTCTGTCCATCTGTCTGTCCATCTGTCTGTCCATCTGCCCTTTCCTTCGCTCCTCTGTCCATCCATCCCTCTGTCTGTCCCCTTCCAGCAGCCCCTGTACCAGCAGCCTCTGTTCCCACCCCCCGTGGTTCTCATCCCCGTGTCCCCACCACGCCATCCCCAGGCTGTCCCAGTGCCCCGTGCGCATGGTGTCCATGCTGTGTCCACCCACCCCATAAAACCCCACACTGGGGTCACCCCAGCTGTCCCACAGTGGGCAGACAGCTGCGTATCAGTGCCGCCAAGCATGGTGACCCAGCTGGGGGGGCTCGATTGTGTTCCTTCCCCAGGCAAGGAGCCGGGGGTCTGCCCTCCTGGCAAGCAGTGGCGGGCGTGCGCCCAGGGCCCGGCCTCGTGTGCAGAGCTGAGCACGGCCCCCCCTGTCGATGGGGGCTGCCACCCCGGCTGCTACTGTCCCCCGGGGGCACTGCTCCTGGTGAGTGGGGGTGAGGGTGTGAAGAAGGGGGGGCTCTGTGCAGGCACCCCCAAACAGCAGCACGGCGCCGTGTCCCTGCAGAGCAATGAGTGTGTGGCCGAGGCGGAGTGTCCCTGTGCCGTGGATGGTGTCCTCTATCAGCCCGGGGATGTTGTGTCACGGGGCTGCCACAACTGGTCGGTGCCCATCGAGGGGGTGGGCCTGGATAATGCTGGCCCCCCTGCCAACCATTCACTTCTGTCCCCAGCTCCTGCATCTCCGGTCGGGTCACCAACTGCTCTCAGGAGGACTGCAGTGATGGTGAGAGCGAGGCCCCCACCAGCCCCACTTTGCAGGGATGGTGCCAACCCCAGCCCTGGTGGCACTGTGGGTTCCCTCCTGCTGCCTCTGTGGCCCCTGGTGGCCGTGGCTGGATTGTGGCAATAGGAATGGGGGTCTCACTCGTGAACCTTTGCCTGGGGACCTGGCCCTAAAGGGAGGGAACTGCCCCAAAGGGAGGAATGTTCCTCAAAAGGGATAGATTTACCCTAAAATGGTGCAAATTGGTGTTCCAAAAATGGTTTTCCCTGCCCGAAAGGGAAGAGTGCGCCATGGAGGGAGGGATGTGCTCCAGAATGGATTGGTGTGTCCTAAAATGGGAGACCTGCTCTGAAAGGGAGAGATTTGCCCTGAAGGGGACAGGTATACCCAAAAAGGGAGAAAGTGACCCCCGATGGGGGAGACCTGCCCCCACAGGGGAGGGTCTGCCCCAAAAGTGATGAATCTGCCCTAAAACGAGGGGATCTGCCCCAAAGCAAGTTCCCAGTCATCCCATCCATCCCCAAGCCAATGCTATGGGTGGGCTCATGCTGACACCCCATGCCCCGGGCAGTGGATGGGCCCTGGACCCCCTGGACACCCTGGAGTGAGTGCTCAGCCTCCTGCGGGCCGGGCCTCCAGCGCCGGTACCGCTTCTGCTCTGCACACCCCGGGGTGCCCTGTGCTGAGCCACAGCCCCAGGAGCGTCCCTGCACCCGACAGCCCTGCCACAGTGAGTGCCTAAAGCTGAGAGCGGGGATGGGAGGTGGTGGGGATGGTGATGGGGGATCACCCTGTGCTGATGGCCCGTTCCCCAAAACGCAGCTCCCGACTGTACCGCCGTGCCGGGATCGGCGTTCAGCCACTGCGGGCCCCCCTGTCCCCGCTCCTGCGATGACATCTCGGTGAGTGGCGACCCCTCATCGTCCCATCCCATCCCCTCATCATGTCCCCAGCGCTCACCGGGGCCGTGTCCCCATGGCAGCACTGCACGTGGCGCTGCCAGCCCGGCTGTTACTGCACCAACGGCACGCTGCTGGATGCAACAGGCACAGCGTGCGTGGCCCCTGAGAGCTGCACCTGCCTGGATGCGCGCAGCGGGCAGCGGCACCGGCCTGGGCAGAGCGTGCCACGAGGTGATGGCTGCAACAACTGGTGAGCGGGGTGCGGTGAGGGCAGCGGGGCACAGCATCCGCCTCATCCCCATTGTCATCCCCGTTGCCATCTCGTCCCCATTCCCCATCTCACCCCCATCCCTACCTCTTCCCCGTTCCCATCCCTGCCTCTCGTTGCTCTCTGCCCGCAGCACGTGCACCCAAGGGAGACTGCAGTGCACTGGGCTGCCCTGCCCCGGTGAGTGCGGGGGTCCCCCGTGGAGGGAACACGGTGTCACTGTGCAAAGAGATGCTGCCAACTGCCCCCCTCCACCCACAGTGCCCGGTGCCTGGTGTGAGTGGTCCCCATGGACGCCATGCTTGAGGAGCTGTGGGGATGAGGCTGCCACGCGGCACCGTGTCTGCTCCTGCCCTGCCCCACAGCAGGGGGGGCCAGGCTGCCCCAGAGGACAGGAGGGCCACGGGGACACCGGGATGCAGATGCAGCACCAGAAGTGCCCCCCCGTGCCACCCTGCCCTGGTAGGTGTTGGGAGAGGTGTTGGGGTCTGGTGCCACGCTCAGTGCCCACCATCACTGCCATTCTGGGGGTATCCCATATTCATTGCCCGCTGGGCTGCCCCATGTCAGTGCCTGTAAGTTCTATGGTGGGGGGCCATGCTGGGGGAGCCATGCTGGGGGCGTCCCATGCTCAGTGCCCACCTCTCTCCCCTCACAGAGGACGGGGCCTGGGGTGCCTGGGGGCCCTGGTCGGGCTGTGGGGGCTGCGGGGGGCAGGCAGTGCGCACCCGCTCCTGCTCCAGCCCCCCTGCCCGCTTCGGGGGGCTGTCCTGTGCCGGGGAGGCACGCCAGAGCCGGCCCTGCCCATGGGCCACCAGCACCTGCCCAGGTGAGGCTGCGGGGTCCTGGGGTCACGGTCCCCTCACCGCTATATCCGTGTCCACCCCCCTGCCGTCCCCTCTACACACTGCTGCTCCCTGCAGAGTGTGGTGGCGGTCTGGTGGCCTTCGCCTGCGGCAAGCCGTGTCCCCACTCCTGCGAGGACCTGCGGGAGGACACTGCCTGCATGGCCACCCCCCGCTGCCTGCCCGCCTGCGCCTGTCCCCATGGGCAGCTGCTGCAGGACGGCGACTGCGTGTCCCCGGAGCGCTGCCGCTGTGCATGGGGTGCGTGCTGGGGACACATGCTGGGTAGCGGTCTGGGTGTGCTGGGTGCAATGGGGTGATGGGGATGGGGTACGGGGTGCAGATTTGGGGTACAGGACGAAATGGGATTTCAGGGATGGAGTACAGACTGCTATGGGGTGGTGGAGTTGCAGTGTAGGTTGCATTGGGGTGGCGGAGATGGGGTGCAGGGATGGGGTGTATGGTGCAATTGGATTGCAAGCAGGGGGTGTGTGGTGTCATGGGATGGCAGGAACGGGGTGCAGGGTGCAAGGAGATGACTGGGATTGCACACAGCATGCGTGGATGGGGTGCAGAATGCTATGGAATGGGCAGGGGTGGATGTAGGGTAGTGTGGATGGGATGTAGAGTGCTATGGGGTTGCAAGGGTGAGGTGCAGGATACTGTGGGGCTGTGGGGATGGGGTACAGCATGCAGTAGGGTTGCAAGGGTAGCGTATGAGGTGTTGTGAAGTGATGGGGGTACAGGATGCAATGGGATGGCAGGGTTGGGATGTAGAGTGCTGCAGGGTTGCAAGGATGGGATGCACCATGCAATGCCATGGCAAAGAATGCGGGAACAGGGCTGTGCCATGACACAACTGGGCACAAGAGGAGGGCTGGGGCGAAGGATGTCATTGTGCATCAGGTGATGTGTGCCTGTGCCCCCCACAGGACCCTCTGAGAATGGGAGCATCTGGGAGCAGGACGGGGCCGTCCCCATGCGGGAGCTGCAGCCTGGTGAGACCTTGCAGAGACACTGCCAGAACTGGTGAGAGCCCCCATCCCCACACCCAGCCCCCAATGGAGGACCTGTGGGACCATCCTGGTGCACAGGGGTGGCACGTGGGCCCCCCCTCACTTTGCTCCCTGTCCCCCAGCACGTGCAAGGCTGGCACACTGCAATGCCATGCAGAGCCTGGGTGCCGTGTGGATGGGGGCTGGAGCCCCTGGGGGCCGTGGTCCCCCTGCTCCCCCGGCTGCCACGCTGGCACCCAGCTCGCCTCCCGCCAGTGCAACAACCCCACACCCCAACTTGGGGGTCGGGGCTGCTCCGGGCACAGCCAGCGCCAGAGACCCTGTCCTGCTACTGAGGGCTGCCCAGGTGGGGGCTGCGGGGCACCCGGGGGGCATGGAGGGCACAGGGCGTGTGGTGGGCATGGAGTAGTTGGGTACACAGGGGCGTGGGATGCATGGGGCATTTGGGGTGGGTGGGGTGTCAAGGGATGGCCCAGGGGTCGATGGGATGCACAGGGTGTGCGGGGTGCACAGGGTATGTGATGTTTATGGGGTGTACAGGGTGCATGGGGTGCATTTGTGGCATGGCTGAGGTAGAAGGGACTGGCACAGGGTGCCTGGGAATGATGGGGTGCCGTGGGGTAGTACGAGGTGGGGGAGACATGGATGGCATGGGGTGGGGTGGGGACCCCTGCAGGGCACCCTGTGGCACGGTGCCATGCTCTACAGTGCCGTGCTGCGCAGTGCAGTGCAGTCCTGCACAGAGCAATGCAGTGCCATGCGGTGCCACTGCTGCCACAGCCCTAATGCCACACGGGTCAGGGTCCTTTGTCATCCCCATGTCCCTTCCCCTGCCCCACAGAAGAGGAGCCGTGGGGCGAGTGGTCCCTGTGGGGGCCCTGCAGCGTTTCCTGTGGCGGGGGGGAGCAGCTCCGCCGTCGGGACTGCCCCCACCCAGGGGGGTGCCCGGGGTTGGCCCTGCAGAGCAAGACCTGCAACAGCCACGTGTGTCGGGGTGAGTGCTGCGCCCTGTCGGTGACACAGGTGGCACCGTGTGTGGGGTCCTCGGGCCAGCATTTGGGGCACAGGGTGGATGGAAGAGCAGGGAGTGGCACGGTGTGTGCAGGGTGACATGGGGTGACACAGATTGGGTGGAGTGGCATGGGTGGCACGGAGTCCTTGGGATGGCACAGATCAGATGGAGTGGAATGAGGTGGGTGGTGGGACATGAGGCGGGAGGATATGCATGGGACAGTACAGTGTCCTCGGGGGTGGAACTGATTACCTGAAGTGGCAACAGGTGGATGGAGGGGCATGGGGTGGCACGGTGTGCGCAGGATGCCATGGGGGGGCACGAGGTGGGAGGGGGCAGATGGAGTGGCATGATGTGTGGGGGGCAGCACAGGTTGGATGGGGTTGCGCAGGATTGCACACAGTGGGTGAGGGGACACAAGGTGTCATGGTGTGCACAGGGTGGCACAGAGCAGCAGGGAGTGGGTGGAAGGATCTGGGGTGCACGGGATGGGACGGGGTGCTCAGGGTGGACAGGATTGGACAGGTTGGTGCCTGGTGGATGAGTGATGGGGTGGATGGGGTGGCATGGCACCCACAAGCCATGTCCTGCACGTGAGCCAGAGCTGCAGCGGGGAGTCCAGAGGCTCCAGGAGCCCTCCCTGGGTCCAGCCCCACTCAGCCCCATCCCTGCACAGAGGCGGGCTGCCCACCGGGACGGCTGTACCGCGAGTGCCAGCAGGGTGAGGGCTGCCCCTACAGCTGTGCCCACCTCGCCGGCCGCATCGCCTGCTTCCCCGGGGGGTGCCAGGAGGGCTGCCACTGCCCCACCGGCACCCTGCTGCACCACGGCCACTGCCTGCAGGTGAGCTCCTGCACCAGGGACCCCGTGGGTGCAGCCTCCTCCTTGCACGCTGCCTGGCTGAGGGGTCTTTGCTTGGTCCTCCTGTGCTCAGGGGGGGCTTTGGCGTGGGTGCTCCCTGGGGCTATGAGTGCTCCCTGCTCCCATGGGTGACCCCATGGATGTGTCACTGGTGCACGGTGCAGGAGTGCCCCTGCGTGCTGACTGCCGAGGTTCTGAGGGAGCTCCGGAACAGCTCTGCTGACCCCCAGGCAGTCTCCCCTCTCCTGGGCACCCAGGGACCCCCATTGGCACTGGACCAGGAGGTGCCACCCGGCAGCACCATCCACTCTGCCTGCACCTCCTGGTGAGAGCCCGGCCCCCTCCCCACTCACCCTGACCTCCAAATCCCCACCCCATTCTCACCCCAGGCGTTGTCCCCCCCCCCCCCCCCCAGCACCTGCCTCCACGGCCGCCTCAACTGCTCGGAGCCCGTGTGCCCGCGGGACGGGGGCTTCTCGCCCTGGGGTCCCTGGAGCAGCTGCTCGCGGAGCTGCGGGGGTCTGGGGGTGATGACGCGCCGGAGGGGCTGCACCAACCCCGAGCCCGCCCGGGGGGGCCGGGACTGCGCCGGGCCGCGCTCCGACAGCAAGTACTGCCAGAGCCCCGAATGCCCAGGTGCGTGACGGCCCCGCGCCCCGCCGTGCCGCGGCTGTGGGATGCGGGGATGACACCGCGTGCTCTGCTCCCCGCAGCCGTCCCCACGACGGAGCCCGGCCCCGGTGTCCCAGGTAAGGGCTGTGCTGCAGGGGGCATCTGGGACAGGGAGGACCTCGCGGGACCCACCCGGCTGTCAGCACCCCGCTCCCGGGCAGGTGCGGAGGAAGAGGACGGTTTCGGCCCCTGGTCCCCCTGGAGCCCCTGCTCCAAGACTTGCACGCACCCCGAGCGCCCGGCCACCAAGACCCGCGAGCGTCCGTGCGTCAGGACGGCCGCCTGCAGCGGGGACAGCTTCCAGGAGCAGCCGTGCAACCTTCCCCTCTGCTCAGGTCGGTCCGGCCCCCCCTCCCCGCGCCCTCCGCACGAGCTCCGCGCTGCGTGGCACGGCCGACAGGCGCTGCCACCCCCCGCGTCCCCGCAGACGTCCCCCCGTGCCAAGGCGAGGACTGCGCCGGCCTGAACTGCTCGTGGGCGCCGTGGGGGCCGTGGGCCGAGTGCTCCCGCAGCTGCGGTGTGGGGCGGCAGCAGCGGCTGCGGGCGTACAGCCCCCCCGGCGCGGGCGGTCGCTGGTGCCCGGGGATCCTCAGCGCCTTCGTGCAGCGCCGCTTCTGCAGCCTGCAGGCGTGCAAAGGTGGGGGGCGGCCGGGGGGCGGCGGCAGCCCGAGGGGTTTTGCTGAGCTCCGGGTGGCCCGTGGGAGTGACGCCCGTGCCCTCGTGTCCGCCGGCTGCAGTGGACGGTGCGTGGTCGGCATGGAGCCCCTGGACCCGCTGCGACCGCACGTGTGGGGGGGGGCGAGCGGTGCGCAGCCGGTCCTGCACCCGACCCCCGCCCAAGAACGGGGGACAGCGCTGCCATGGAGAGAGACACCAACTGCGCCTCTGCAACGCCCAGCCCTGCGGTGGGGGGGAGTGTGGGGGGGTGGGAAAGGGGAGGGATGGGGATGGGGGCGGGAAAGGGAATGGAGATGGGGACTGGAACGGGGATGGGGATGGAGGTGGGATGGATATGGGGAAGGGGGTGGGGTATGGATGGGGATGGGGTCTGGATGGGGATGGGATGGGGATGGAAATGGGAACAGAGATGCAGACAGGAGTGGGGATGGGGATGAGGATGGGGATGGAGTGGGACCTCAGTGCTGGTGCCTCTGACAAGTGCCCCCTCCCAGGCGACAGCTGCCCCCCTGGCATGGCCCTGGTGACCTGTGCCAACCGCTGCCCCCGGCACTGTGGGGACCTACAGGAGGGCATCGTCTGTGGGGAGGAGGAGCGCTGTGAGCCTGGCTGCCGCTGCCCCAATGGTGAGTGCCCCTCTTGTGTTGTCACTGCACCCCTGAGGGAACACGGCCTGGGAGATGCTCAGGGGTTTTGGAGTGCCCTTGGTGGGTGTGGGTGGCAGCAGGGCTCCGTGCTATGTGCGTGCACTGCAAATGCCCACCATGCTGGGAACGCATTGCAAGCACAGTCATGCACTGCAAGAACGCTTGCAGGCAGAGCTACACATGCACTACAAGCACATGTGCACTGCAGACATGCCCAGAGCTGGCTGCAGTGTCAATGTGCTTGCATGGCTGCACGTGCACTGCAAACCCACACGGTGCTGGGAGCGCACTGCAAAGTGCTTGTGGGCAATGCTGTGCAGTGATGGGCACTGCAGGTGCTCAGTGCTGGGAACGCAAACGTGCAGGGCTGCACGTGCATGATGTGCAGAACTGAGTGCACGCTGCAAATCCAGTGCTGGGCATGCGCTGCAAATGCAAATGCATGTAGAACTGCGTGTGCACTGCCAACGCACATGCATGTACAGCTGCATCCTCCACGTCGGGAGGTGCATCCAGCTGGAGGCCGAGCCAGGCGTTGCACACTCACATGCACACACACAGGCTTCCGTGGTGACGCTGCCCTCCCGCAGGCACCCTGGAGCAGGACGGGGGCTGTGTGCCCCTCGCACACTGCGAGTGCACAGACGCGCAGGGCCGCGGTTGGGTGCCGGGCAGCTCGCATCGCGATGGCTGCAACAACTGCACGTGTCTGGAGGGCCGCCTGCGCTGCACCGACCGCCTCTGCGCGCCGCTGCGCTGCCACTGGAGCCGCTGGTCCCACTGGTCTCCATGCAGTGTCACCTGTGGGGACGGCCAGCAGACGCGCTTCAGGTGGGGACGTGGCGCTGCCAGTGCGTGGCCAGGCACCGTGGGCCGTGAGGACCCGTCAGCTCCGTGTCCTCTGCTTTGTGCCTCGACAGGACACCCGCGGTGGGCTCATGGGACGAGGAGTGCCAAGGGGAGCAGATGGAGAACCGGGGCTGTGCCGCGGGACCCTGCCCACCCCTGTGCCCCCAGGGCAGCTGGGAGAGGAGGCTGGGAGACATGTGGCTGCAGGGCGAGTGCCAGCAATGGTCAGTGCCCCAAGGTGGGGATGTGGGGTGTGTGGGGCTGCTCCTGCATTGCCTGCAACATGGGGCGTTACCTACCCCGTGGGTACAACCTACCCTTTGGGCGTCACCCATCCCATTAGCATCACCCACCCCATGGGCACCATCACCAGCCCAATGGGCGCCACCCACCCTACAAGTGCCCTGCTCCATGGGCACCACCTACCCTGCAGGTATCATCCACACCTTTAGTTAACCATCCCATGGGCATCACATGTTCCTTGAGCATCACCCACCCCATTAGCATCACCACCCCGTGGATACCACCCACCTCCTTGGGCACCACCTGCCCTACAGGCATCTCCTGCCCCATAAGCATCACTTACCTCTTGAGCATCCTGCACCCCATTACCATCACCACCCGCCCCATGGTCACTGATCCTTTTTATCCTCTCCTACAGCACCTGCACGCCAGAGGGCACCGTTTGCGAGGACACCGCCTGTGCCGGTGGGTGCCGTGCAGTCCCAAACATCCCCGGGGCTCTGGGGATGGAGGGGACCGGGTGACACTGTGGCTTGTGACGTGCCACCTCTCCATCCCAGGGGCTGAACACTGCACATGGGGCACATGGAGTCCCTGCTCCCGGAGCTGTGGCACCGGCCTCACCTCCCGGGAGGGCTCCTGTCCTTGCCCTTCCCCGGGTCCCTCTGGTGCCCTCTGCAACGCCAGCACTGGAGATGGAGCCAGAGCTCACCAGGAGGTGCAGGCCTGCTACCTTCAACCCTGCCCAGGTAGGGGATCAGCACGGGTGTGGGGCGGTGGGGCCATACCCATTCCTCACCCTCTGCTCTGCCACAGCTGAGTGTTCCTGGAGTGTCTGGAGTTCCTGGAGCAGCTGCTCCTGCAGCTCCCCACTGCAGCACCGGCATCGGCACCGGCACGGCGCCGGCCTCTGCGTGGGGCTGGACGTGGAGCTGCGTACCTGCAACACCTCAGGATGCTCTGGTGAGGATGGGGATGGCAGGGATCTTCCTGCCCCAGCACGGCCCTCCCCACATCCTGCCCTTTCTATGTGCTGCCTGTCTGTCTTAGTGATGCTTGGGGTGCCCCTGCCCTGGTCCTGTGTATCCCCATGCGCTCACAGGGGTGTCCCTTCATCCCTTCCAATCCCTGTGCACTCTCTGGGATGTCCCTTCCTGCCACCATACACTCCCTGCCTGCATCCTGCCCTTGTCCCCACAGAATCCAGCTGTGAGCCCCCCTTCGAGTTCCGGACCTGCAGCCCCCCCTGTACCCAGCTTTGTTCCACACTGCAGCATCCAGAGCTGTGCCCAGCCCAGTCCCACTGCCTGCCTGGCTGCTTCTGCCCCCAGGCAAGAGGGGCACGGGGAGGGGGGGGCTGGAGGCAGCCTGGTGGGCTCTGAATCTGCTGGGAGGAGGGAGAGCTTAGAAAGAACCAAATGCCACCAATGGGACAGGAGAGGCTACAGGGATGCCATGGGGACACTGCAGGGACGCAGGAGGAAATACTGCAGGGACATTGAGGGGACACCGCATGGACAATGGGGGGATGCTGCAGGGGTGCTATGGGGACACAGCAGGGACACTGCAGGGATATGTTTTGGGGACCCTACAGGGAGTTGATGGGGATGCCGTGGGAATGCTGTGGGATGCTTGGGGGCGCTGTGGGGATGCTGTGTGGATGCACCAGATGCCTCTCCACATCTCCGTGTCCTGGCAGGGGCTCCTGGAGCAGCGTGGTGCCTGCGTGCCCCATGAGCAGTGTGACTGCCTGCACACCAATGGGTCAGGCGGCCTGGTGACAGTGTCCCCAGGGGACATCATCCTGCTGGGATGCAAGGAGTGGTGAGTGGGGCTGTGGTGTGCCAGGGGGGTGTCCCCCACTTGGGGGGCCAGGGGCAGCACCTGGAGCTCAGAGCTGTTTGTTCCCTCATAGCGTGTGCCAGGACGGAGCCCTGCAGTGCAGCAGTGAAGGCTGCCAGGGTGAGTACATCCCTCCTGCCCCATGGCTTCCATTTGCCACGTCCCCATGCCCCATGACTGCCACTGTGTGGCAGTGCCGTGTCCCCCTGTCCCATGGCTGCTGCTGTGCTGGCAATGCCATGTCCCCATGCCCCGTGGCTTTTATTGCGTGGCAGTGCAACGTCCCCATGCCTCATGGCTGGCATTCTGGCGGTGCCACATCTCGTGCCCCAACCATGGAACGTCCCAGCATCTCCATGTCCCCACAGGACTGCTCCCGCTGAGCCCCTGGTCAGAGTGGACGCCTTGCAGCACCTGCCTGCCCCTGTCCCCATCCCACCTGGGGAATGTCACACCACACGTGTCAGTGCAGCACCGCTACCGAGCCTGCCTGGACCCACAGAGCGGCCACCCTTGGTCTGGAGATGCAGCTGTGTGCTCAGCTGAGCTGCAGCAGCAGCGGCTCTGCCCAGACCCTGACATCTGCCAAGGTACCGCAGTGCCGCAGGGCATGGAGGTGAGCGGCTCCCTGTGTCCCCCCCTGAGTGACACCAACATCCCATAGAGCTGTGCCTCTGGAGCCCCTGGGGGCCATGGGGGCCCTGCCAGCAGCCCTGCAGCGGGAGTTTCCGCCTGAGGCACCGCCAACTCCAACAGCTGGCAGGCAGCAGGCAGTGCAGGGGGGCACAGACCCAGAGCAAGGGCTGCAACACGGCCGTGTGCCCAGGTAATCCCCCATCCCTCCCCCACCCCGGGACCCCCACCCAGACGGGGGCTGACACCAGGCTGCTGTGCACAGGGGAGGACTGTGAGGAGCAGGGAAGGATATTCACCGCCACCTGTGCAAACAGCTGCCCCCGCGCCTGCACTGACCTCTGGCAGCACGTGGAGTGCGTGCAGGGGGGCTGCAAGCCAGGTATGGCCCCCCCACGCACTCCTCCCTGCTTCCATCCACCCAGACACTTGCAGCACCACGGTGCCATCCCACCCCCCTGCCCTGCAGGGTGCCGGTGCCCACAGGGGCAGCTGCTGCAGGACGGGGTGTGCGTGCCCACAGCCCAGTGCCGCTGCGGGCTGAACGGGGGCAACGGCACCCGGGAGCTGTGGCCAGGGCAGGAGGCCACTATCGAGTGCCACAACTGGTGGGTGCCACGGGGCTCACGGCACGGGCAGGACCATGCTGTGCCCGTCACTGAGCCCCAGTGAGTGGGGGGTGTTGGGTGTTCTGGTTGGGCTCCATTCTCACGCAGCTGCTCCGCAGCACCTGTGAGAATGGCACCATGGTGTGCCCAGCACTGCCGTGCCCATCCTATGGGCCCTGGTCCACCTGGAGCCCCTGCTCGAGCAGCTGTGGCAGCGGCCGCACCTCCCGGCACCGCATCTGTGAGTCGAGCCCTGGCGGGGTGCCCTGCACAGCCAGCAGGATGCAGGAGACAGCTGAGTGCAGCCCCCAGCCCTGCCCTGGTGAGTGCCCAGCGTCGCCACCACCATCAGCACGGACACTCCTCGGGGTTGGCACTGAGCCCTGTCCCCTGCAGCTGTCTGTCAGCTGAGCCCCTGGTCCCCCTGGAGCCCCTGCAGCAGCAGTTGTGGAGGTGGCCGCTCGGAGCGCAGCCGGGAGCTGCTGGGGGGTGAGGAGGAGCCGTGCCCCATCCCAGCACTGCGGCAGCACCGCATCTGCAACGTGCACAACTGCACGCAGGGTAAGGGCTGCACAAAGCGGGGAGCCTCAAATTGGGGGGGGTAGGGCTTACTGATGGCTGCGTCCTCGCCCGCAGAATGTCCCCACAGCCAGGTGCTCAGGGAATGTGCCAACACCTGTCCCCACACCTGCGCCGACCTGCGCCCACACACACAGTGCCTCCCACAGCCCTGCCAGCCTGGATGCGCCTGCCTGCCCGGACAGGTGGGGCTGTGGAGCTGCACGGGGCTTCTGGGGATGGGGCAGCAGCCTCAGGCTCTCCATCACCCACAGGTGCTGCAGGATGGTGCCTGCGTACCCCCTGAGGAGTGCCGCTGCACGCTCGACCCCACCATGCCTGGAGTGCTCAACCTGTCACGGGAGGAGCAAGAGCAGGAGCACGCACCAGGCAGCCGCCTGCAGCACCGCTGCAACACGTGGTGTGTGCCCCCAGCCCCACAGCATCACCCCACAGCAGGGGGCACTGAGCTGGGTGGTGCTGGGTGCTGGGTGGGCGCTGAGCCCCTCTCTGTCTGCAGCGTTTGCATCCGTGGCACCTTCAACTGCTCGCAGGAGGAGTGCAATGGTGAGGGCAACCCGTTCTCATCCCCGTGCCTGCGCCGTGATCCCTGTGCCACAGCCGGGCCTTGCTCACTCCCTGTGCAGTGGATTGCCTGTGGTCCCCGTGGTCGCCCTGGTCCCCCTGCTCAGTGATGTGTGGGATGGGTGAGCAGCTCTCACACCGGCACCCGCTGCGGCAGCGCCTCTATGAGGGGGCTGAGTGCGTGGGGCCCCCCGTGCGCCGGGCTGCCTGTCACCTCCCTGACTGCGGTGAGTGTCCCTGGAGTCCCCAGGTACGGCTGTGGCTCATCAAGCTGCTAAGCATAGCATGGGGGAGGGGTGATGGGGTGGGTGGTGAAGGAAGGGCGCAAGCCGTCACCGTGGGATGCTGAGGCTCTGGGGGTGCACGAGCACCTGGGCGGGTTTGTCCGCCACCAGCCCTGGCCACTCCGGTCTCCACATGCTGGGCTGCTGCATGGCCGGTGCTGGTGACACATCCCATGCTGCTGGCAGCCTGCCCAGAGGGGGAGCGCTGGCAGGGCCCTGCTGTGTCACCAAGCTGCGAGCAGAGCTGCAGGGACATCCTCGATGAGGCCCCTGCAGGCTGCACCCCTTCCCCATCCCCTGGCTGCACCTGTGAGCCCGGCCGCTACCGCAACAGCAGTGGCCACTGTGTGCCCTCTGCCCTCTGTGAGTGCCTGCACCAGGGGCAGCTGCACCAGGTGAGCAGGGCACAGCACCTGGGGGTGCCCAGGGGTGCCTAGAGGTGCCCCCACCTCACTGCTGAGCTCTCCCCCCGGCGCCCGGGCGGGCGGGCAGGGGGGGGGCGGAGGGGTGTGCGAGGTGCCGCTGTGTGGATGGCAAAGCTGACTGCACCGATGGCTGCACGCCGCTCTCCTGCCTCGAGGTACAACGCCACTGCCCCCTGCTGCACACCACTGCCCTTTCCGTCCTCCTCCTGCCCCCCACTGCCCCTTGGCTCCCTGATACCTGAGGGCTGCAGCACCTTCCCTAAGAGGATGGGCTGAGGGAGCTGGGCTTATCCAGCCTGGAGAAGAGAAGGCTGCAAGGAGACCTCATTGCATTTAAAAGCGCATTATAAACAGGAGGGGAAGCAGCTTTTTTACAAGGGTAGGCAGTGATAAGACAAGGGGGAGAGTGGTTTTAAGCTCAAGGAAGGAAGGTTTAGATCAGATGTCAGGGAGAAGCTCTTTACTATGAGTGGTGAGGTGCTGGAACAGGCTGCACAGAGAGGCTGTGGTGCTCCATCCCTGGAGGTGTTCAGAACCAGGTTGGATGGGGCCTTGAGCAAGTGTGTGTAGAGCCAGATAGAGATTGGTGGCCCTGCCTGTGGTGGGGGGTGTTGGATCCCTGGGGTCCCTTCCAACCCAAGCCGTTCTATGGTTCTATGATGCTGCTGTATCCACAGGGTGAGGTGAAGGTGCGGGAGCCAGGACGCTGCTGTCCCGTCTGCAGGATGGAGTGGCCAGGTAAAGGCCTCAAGGGGAACCCCCACAGTAGCCCCTCTCCCGGGGACCCCCCTGCAGCCACCTATGGGGGCATCACTGCTCTGCCCCCCTCCCCACAGAGGAGCCATCCTCCATGTGCCGGCGCTTCACCGAGCTGCGCAACATCACCAAGGGTCCCTGCTCACTGCCCAACGTGGAGGTCAGCTTCTGCAGCGGCCGCTGCCCATCCCGCACCGCCGTCACCCCCGAGGTGGGTCTGTGGGCACCGGGTGCCGCCCCCGTTCCGTGGGCACAGCACACGAAGTCAGTGCCGCGGCGCTGTGCCCGCGCAGGAGCCGTACCTGCAGACGCTGTGTGAGTGCTGCAGTTACCGCCTGGACCCCGGCAGCCCCGTGCGCATCCTCAGCCTGCCCTGTGCGGGTGGCGCTGCCGAGCCTGTCGTGCTGCCCATCATCCACAGCTGCGAGTGCAGCAGCTGCCAGGGTGAGCAGGGATCGGGGCACAACCCGGCCCTTGTTGCAGCCCCGGCCTCGCCTCATGCCCTGTCCTGCAGGTGGGGATTTCTCCAAGCGCTGATGCCCGGAGGGAAGCTGTCCTGCTGCGTGCTGTGGTGGTGGAGGACCCCGAGGCATCCCCCTTTCCCCTCTGTACTGCAATAAAGCTACGAGCCTCCACCTAAGCTGTTCCTTGGTGGGAGCGAGGGTGGGATGGAGAGGTGGCAGGGGACAGCTGGGGACGGAGATGGCTGCACGGTGAGGGTTGGAGGTGCTCGAGGGGCTCAGGGGGACCAGGGCAGGACGAGGACAGAGCAACATGGCCAGGGGTCCTTGGTGCCTCCTAGCAGCGGTGCCCTGCCATGCTGTGCTGCCCTGCCATGCTGTGCTGCCCTGCCATGCCGTGGTGCCGCGCCGTGCCGCAGTGCAGTGCTGTGCAGCAGTGCATTGCTGTCCTGCGTTGCCTTGCTGTCTCCCATGGCACTGTGCTGTGCCTCACTGCCGTGCTGAGCTGCAGCACAGCAGAGCTTTGGCTGAGCCATGGCTGGTGCTTGGGCAAGGCGCAGAAAAGCTGCCCCAGGCTCAGCCCCCACAGGACCAGAGGTTTGTTTGGGGCGGATTCACAGACAGGGCTCAGCACTCCTCCTCATGCCCCAGAGTCACAGTGGGCTGCCAGCAGCTTGGCGTGGGTGATGCAAGGAGCTTGGCATTGACAAGAACATCCTTGAACAAACTGTTGGGCTCCTTAGGTGTCCAATTAGAGGGAATAACTGCAAAATCAGGAACCTTAAACTAGTTGGACAGAACGGTATGGAGATGGGAACTCAAACCTAAAAATGCTTCATCAAATGTGAGTGAAACCCACTGCAAGAGTGGAATGATGGGAGAGAACTGGATGTGCTTGAAGCTCCCATGAATTCTGAGCGATTCCTTCCTAGCAGAGGGACTGATGGGCGGAAAAAAAGACATACAGCACTCATTTCACATGGTGGTGAGGCACTGGCACAGGCTGCCCAAGGAGGCTGTGGATGCCCCATCCCTGCAGGCATTCAAGGCCAGGCTGGATGTGGCTCTGGGCAGCCTGGGCTGCTGGTTGGTGACAGCAGGGGGTTGGAGCTGGATGAGCATCGTGCTCCTTTGCAACCATTCTATGATGATTCTATGATTCGCTGTGCACAGCTGAATATTGGAACGACTGCAGCCAGGTGATGCTGCCGTTTAACTGAGTTGGATTTGCTGGATGCCAAACTGAAGTGCAGCCTGAAGTATCACATCACGCAGGCGATGGTTTGGGGCACCTTTCCAACAAACGTGCAGTGATGCTTCAGGCCTGGGAGCTGCGGTGGGGAATGGAGCCCTCGGGTTGCTCCTGCTTACAGAACTCGGGCGCGTCTGCAATGCGTAACAGAGCGGATGGCCTGCAGTTCCCAAGCTGTGGGTGGCTTCCCTTCAGGAAACCAGTTTAAACTCCTGTCTGAGCTGTAAGAGAAAGTCCTCCCTTCTGACTTTTTGAAATCAGGACCGGTGAATGTTTAAATGGGATTTTAGAAGTCCCAAGAAAGCCACTCCGAGAACCCCAAGCAGCCCTCTGCAGCCCCGTGCGCATCCTCAGCCTGCCCGGGGCTTTGCCCTTCCATTGGCTGGGACCCCGTGTCCCTCCCCTTTTCCACATTCCACAGACTTTCTTTTTCCATCTCGGTCTGCCTACGAGCTCCTTGCTCACCCAATGAGGATCTCCCTTTGCCTGATTTCTTACTCCTAGGGATGCACCGATCTTGAGCTCAGAGATTTGGTACTTGAATATCAGCCATCTCCCTCAGTGCCCCTTACCTTCCAATGCTCCAACCCATGGGATTACCTCCAGATAAGTCCTTCAGGAGGTGAAGTTGGCTCTCCTGATGTCCAGGGTTGCAATCCTACTTACTGCCCTGATGCTTCCAAACTCCATCTCATGTCCTCTGCGTCCCAGCCTGCCCCCAACCTTCACACCCCCAACCAACCCTCCTGCGTCTGTAAGAGCAAGGTCCAGCAGCAGTGCTGCCCCTCCCCGTTGGCTCTTCCACCTCCTGCAGCAGAAAGTTACCTTCCTCTCACCCTGGGCAGGGTGAGCCTGGCAATGTCGCTTTTCCAGCAAATATCAGCTGATTGAAGTCCCCCGTGACACACAGTGGTGTCCCCCACATCAGCCGGCCCTTTAATCCTCCCCCACGAGCCCTGCACTCGTTCCTCACTCAACCCCAGGTGGAGCTCCGTAAGTTCCACTCGCTCCCACACACAACACGTGTTTCCATGTCGCTGACTCCCGTTGTCCCACTGTCCCAATGTCCACACGTCCCGGTGTTCTCCCGCGCCGCCCCGGCTTCGCGCTTCACCGACACCGGGGACCGCAGCTCCGCCCCAGGAGCTCCGCGGCCGCCCATCCCCGCCCACAGGCGGTCCCCGTCCCGCAGAGCGCGGCCGTCCTCCGGGTGAGAAGGAGCGGAGCGGAGCCGTCGGTGCAGGAGCGGGTGGGGAGCGGAACGAGGCGGGCGCAGCTCCGCGCCCATGGCGCACCGCGCCGCGGAGACGGGAGCGGCGGTTCCCTCCCGGCATCGTACCGCCTCCGAGTCCCCCGCAAAGGCGGCCGAGCCGGGGCGGGAGGAGGACAGCAAGGAAGAGCTGTGGCGGGCGGGCGGCCGCGACGGCAGAGAGTCGAAGCGAAGGGGACGCGGTGAGAGAGCCGAGAGCGCCGGGCGGAGGGAGGAGGACGAGAGCGGGGACGGGGCGTGCGGGAGCACGGCGGAAAAGAGAGGGGAGCCGCGGGACGGCGCTTCAGGGGGCGGAGGTGAGCGCGGCCGCGAGTCGGGAACCACGGGGGACCGGAGAGCCGCGGGCGGCCCCGATGAGATGGCCGAGCGGTGTCCGAGAGGCCGGATCCGACCCACAAGCGCACACCGAGCTGCGCTGCGCTGGGGTGCAGGGATGGGGTCACGGCTGTCCTCGCTCCCTTCAGGACAGGCTCCCCAACCCCTCACTCCCCAGGGTCGGGGTCCACAGCGCCCTCACTCCCCGTCAGGAGGCGTTCCCGCAGCGTTCTCTGCTTGCAGCCATAGAATCACGGTAGCTGTTGAGTCCTTAAGGTTGGGAAACACCTCTGGGGTCACCGCCTCCGACTGTCCACCTCCCACCAGCGGTGCCCGCTGACCGCGTCTGCCGCGCCGCACCCCCGTGGTTGGGAGCCCCCGTGGGGATGCCGACCCCCGCTCCCCGGGCAGCCCGTGCCGCCGCCCGGCCGCTCTCCGGGAGTTGTTGTCCGTCCCATCCGAGCCGTGTCCCGCTGTCCCCGCAGGTCGGCGGCCGGAGCTGCGCGTTGTGCTGCTGGGGCGGAGCGGAGCGGGGCGCAGCGCCACCGGCAACACATTGCTGGGCGAGGAGCGCTTCGAGTCCCGGCTGGCGTCCCAACCCGTCACCACCACGTGCAAAGACGGCAGGCGGGATTGGGGCGAGTGGTCCGTGGTGGTCATGGACACCCCGGCGATTTTCGGGGGCTCTCAGTGGGACAAGCAGCATTTGGCCGAGGAGCGCCGGCGCTGCAACAGATTCGCTGCCCGGGAGCCCTGCGTGCTGCTGCTGGTGACACAGCTGGGCCGTTACACGCGGGAGGACCGCGAGGTGCAGGAGAGCGTGCAGAAGCTCTTTGGGAAGGGCGCTAAGAAGAGTATGATGGTGGTGTTCACAAGGAAGGAAGACCTGGGGGGCGGCTCGCTGGATGAATACGTGAAGACGGCCGAGAACGGAGCGCTGCGGAAGCTGGTGAAGGCGTGCGGGAAGCAGTGCTGTGCTGTGAGCAACAGAGCGCCGAGGCGGGACCGGGATGTGCAGGCTGATGAGGTGCTGCACAGGGCTGAGAGCATCGCCCTCAGGCAGAGCGAGGAGCGAGGGGCGTCGTGTTGGTTGTGTTTGCCTTAATTAAGATCTAATCACCG
>NW_024885160.1:25161-67422 GCF_019232065.1 Centrocercus urophasianus | reverse complement strand
ATGTAATTGAAATTGAAGCTACTAAATAAACGAGAGTTTCCAAAACACAAAGCTCTCGTGCCGATGCTGCAGCAGCTGTGACTCACAGGGAGCAAAAGGAGAGCGCTGCTGTGAGCTTTGGGTTCTGCTGTCATTGCCTCCCCCTGGAAGATGGAAATAACAAAATAAAGCGTTGTGGGAGCGCCGTGCCTTTCTGGGAGTTGTAGCTCATTCTTCGGAGCCGCCGCGTCGCCCCGTTGACTCCCATCGCTGCGTGACGCAGGGAATGTGGAATAACGAGGAAAAAACCACGAAACCGCGACGGCTGCGCTGCCGCGGCCGGGGCCGAACGGAGAGGGGTGAGTGCGGGCACCGAGGAGCCGCCCCGCGAGCAGCCCCGGTGCCGGCGGCGCCCCGCAGCGCTGCATCCCCCAGCGGAGTGCCCGGGAAGCGCCCGGCACCCCGGAGCCCCCCGGGAGCTCGGCCCGGGCGCGGGGCGCGGGCGGAGCCGGCAGGGCGGGCGGCGACCCCCGGGGCCGCGCGGCGCGGAGGAGCTCGGCTGGGGGATGCAGCGCTGCGGGAGCGCAGGGAGGGCCGGGCGGCTCCGGGGAGGGGGGGGTGCGGGTGTCCCCCGACGACGCCTCACGCCCCGCCGCTCCCCCGCAAAGCCCTTTTCGCAGCCGGAGCCGAAGGGCCGCGGGGCGCGGGACGACGAAGGGCCGCTGGTCGGGAAGAGCGGCGGCGGGAGGAGCGCGACGGGGAACAGCATCCTGGGGCGGGCGGCCTTCGAGTCGCGGCTGTCCACGCGCGCGGTGACGCGGAGGAGCGAGCGGCAGAGTTACGGTTACCGCGTGCACGTGGTGGACACGCCGGATGCCTTCGACTCGCCGGAGCGCAGCGCCCGGTGCCTCCGCGAGGTCGCCCGCTGCGCGCTGCTGTCGGCTCCGGGGCCGCACGCGCTGCTGCTGGTGACGCAGCTGGGCCGCTTCACGCAGGAGGACGAGGCGGCCGTCCGGCAAGTGTGGCGGCTGTTCGGGCGCGGCGCCGCTGAGCGCACCGTCGTGGTTTTCACGCGCGGGGACGAGCTGACGGGCGGCTGCCTTGTGCGGCACGTGAAGGACACCGGCACCGCCGCGCTGCGGGAGCTGCTGCGCCCGCTACCGGAACGAGCTGTACGACCGCACGGTGCTGGGAGTGCAAGGAGTGTCTGAGTAGCGAGAGCAGCGCCCAGAGCACAGGAGCAGCACCCACGGGATGGGAACTGCATGCACAAGGTGGGAACAGTGCCCACGGGGGTGGGAACTTCACACATGGGATAGGAACAGCACCCACAGGACAAGAGCAGCATCCAGGGGACAGGAACAGCACACATCGGGTGGGAACAGCACCCATGGGATGGAAATAGTGCCCAAGGGATGGGAACCCACAAGAAGGGACCCATCGGCAGCTCTGGTGGCAGCAGGGTGGGGATGAGGTCAATCATGGGGCCCTCACCGCTGTGGTCTGGGCACTCCCCACATCCCTGTAGGTGTTGGAGTGGGCACAGAGTTTGGGGAGATCCCCGAATGTGGCATGGAGAGAGTGGAGGATATGGGGCCAGGTGCCAGCTGGGAGCAGGGATCCCAAGGGACTCAGCCCTCCTTCCCACTGCCCTGCAGGATTTCAGGGATTCGTGCCACTTTGCTGCCATGCCTGGCCCATGCCGAAGGACCCATGGCACCTCCTGCATTCCAGGACCACGTGAATCTTGCTGCTGGTGTGTCGTGGGCTGTGAGGTGCTGCTGGTCCCAGAGGACACGTGTCCCTGGTGGGGGCCCGGGGCATCCCCACCCCCAAGGCAGGACCCAGCGGGCAGAGGTTGGGGGCAGGGGTGGGAGGAGAGTGCTGGGGCAAGTTGAGTTTACGACTGCAGCATCTGCTGGTGCTCAGGAAGTCGCTCTGCCCTGCACCTCAGCTTGCTTCTGTTTTCGACTCTGAGCTCATCCAGACGGCAGCCTCAGAAAGTGAAAGTGATCGTGCTGCATTCCTGCGGGGTGAGCCTGGGCTGAGCCACTCCCATTCCGAGAAGTCGCACGCTTAGCAGAAACCACGCAGTGGTGTTGGCACAGCTGTGCAGGGTTTGCTGCTCCGGGTGGATGCATGCCAGGGTACGGGGCTGGATGAGGGGCTAGAAAGTGTACGAAGCAGTGCTGGAGGTGACTCTGAACTGGGAGGAGCTGTTGGCTCCCTTGAGGGCAGAGAGACCTTGCAGAGAGACCCTGACTGATGGGAGGGCTGGGCAGTGCCTGACCACATGAAGGTGAACAAGAGCAAGGGCTGCGTTCTGCACCTGGGGTTTGAGAGGGGACAGCAGCTGGCTCATTCTAACCTTTCCCTTGCGATGGGTGTGGGTTGTAGTACATAATTAGCCCTTAAAGAGCCAAACGGACAATCACAGGATGCTGCCTTCTCTTCTCGTTGACACCTATGGTCCTACGGTCCCTCTTGGCCCTGCAGCTCCTCACAGGGAGCGGAAAGGCAGCGCTGAGCTCTGCTCCCTGGTGATGTTGGCAGCACCCGAGGGAACAGCATGGAGCTGTCAGGTCGGGTGGGAGTGAGGGAAAGGCTGTGCCCAGAGGGCAGTGAGCATGGAGCGGCTCCCCAGGGTAGCAGGCACAGCCCTGAGCTGCTGGGGCTCGTGGTGCTCAGCACTCTCAGACATAAGGCTGGGGTTTGGGTGATCTTCTCTGAGGCTAGGGGTTGGATCAGCTGATCCTTATGGGCCCAATATTCCAACTCAGGATATAGCCAGAATGTAGAGGCAACCTCAGGACATCGCAGTCACAGCATGCCTGGGGGCTGGAAGAGACTTCAGAGGAAATCCTGTTCCCTGTCCCGGCTGCCAACCTGATGTGGGCTGTCAACCTCCCATGGGCACACCCGTGGGTCCTCTGATGATCTGCGTTACTGCTTATTATAGCCAATCTGCCTGCGGGGGCAGCGCCACGGGGCAGAGGTGGTGCTGGTTGGGACGGTGATAACGGCGATATCGGAACCAGACTGAGCCGCTGCGTCAGTGCCGCACTTCTCACTGCCGGTCCGACGGCTCGGACTGACGGGAGGCTGCAGCGTCCGTGCCTGGAGGAGCGCAAAGAAAGGGTGAATGTCGCACGGAGCGTCACCGCGCGGGGCAGCGCCGGGAGAGAGGAGGGGGGGGAGCGGGAGGAGCCGCGATCGCTGCGCCTCCAGGCGGTGCGCGGCAGCGCGGGGTCCCGGCTGTGCCGGGCGGGGTGAGACCGGAGCTGCGGGAAGGTACGGCGGGGGGCGGGGGGGCTCCGTGCCTCCGGGAGGGGCTGCGGTGCCCGGGAGCCGAGGCAGGGGGAGAGGGGCAGGGAGCGGCTCTGTCCCTCGTCCCTTCTTCCCGTTTCCCCTTGTCCCTTTTTTCCCTGCTGCCCGTTCCCCTCTTCTCCCTTTTACACCTTTTTCTCCGTCCACTCTTTTTTCCCTTCTTCTTTTTTCCCTTTTCCCTTCTCCCCTTATCCTCCCCTCCCTACATCCCTTGTCTCCTTTCTCTGTTCCCTCTCCCCATTTTTCTGCTCCCTTTCTCCTCTCCCTGTTTCCCTTCTCCCCACTCCCCAGGCTCACAGGAGCACAGCACAGACCAGACCCCGTCCATCAGCACAGCCACAGCCCCGGCATGGGGAGACCCTCGGCACTGCATTCAGCTCCACGCCAACCCCAGCTGCACGCGTGTCACTGCCCAGAGGGGTCCGTCACCTCCCAAGGGGGTTCCTGTCACCACCCAGAGGGGTCCCTTACACCTCCTGGGGGTTCCCTGTCACCATACATAGAGGTCCCTGTCACCACACCACCGTGCCCCTGCACCCTGGGCTGTCGCCGTCCCTCTGCTCTGTGCCACCCCAGCACGTGGCGTCACGCCTCTCTTTCTCCTCTGTCCTTTCTCTGCTGCTCTCCGGGCCCTGCTGGAGCTGTCTGTGCTGCAGCATTACCGGCTGGGCAGCCGATGGAGCCCTGCACCTCCGCTTGTGTCCCTGCAGCACAACCACGGCCACTCGACGCATCCCTGTGCTGCCTGGGGACGGCAGAGGCTCCACAATGCGGCTGCTGCTGGTCGGGAAGACTGGAGGGGGGCGAAGCGCCACGGGGAACACCATCCTGGGGCGGCGCGTCTTCGAGTCCAAGCTGTCCACCACACCGGTGACCCGCAGCTGCCAGTCAGCGATTGGGCACTGGGATGGAGAAGAAATCGAGGTGGTCGACACGGCCGACATCTTCCATTCGTGGAATGGCAGCGATGAGGAGTGCAGGGAAATCACCCGCTGCATTGAGCTGTCCTCGCCCGGCCCCCACGTGCTGCTGTTGGTCACCCAGCTGGGCCGCTTCACCCAGGAGGACCAGGAGGCCGTGCAGGGCGTGCAGGACATCTTTGGAGTCGGTGTGTTCAGGCACATGGTTGTTGTGTTCACCCGGGGAGAGGAGCTGGTGGGGGGATCGCTGCGTAACTACGTGACCTACACTGACAACGCGGCTCTGCGCAGGCTGATCCAGAGCTGCCAGAATCGGTATTGCGGCATCAACAACTGGGCTTCCGGGCCAAAGCGGGACCAGCAGGTCCAGCAGCTGATGAATATGATCCGCCAAACCATGCGGGAGAATGAGGGAAGGTGCTACAGCAATGAGTTGTACCTGAATCCCTTTTTAACAGAAGAGAAAGTGAGGTATCACATGGAGAATGCAGCCAAACCATGGGGCAGGCTGCTCGACTTGTCATACAGGGGAGTCCTTTTAAAATGTGGGATAGTTCTCATTTTCATCGCTTTGATTGTCATCTGTGTCCTTATTTGGTGGAAGAGGCAATCGGATGAACCCCATAATGCACAGTCCCCCAGTATCAGAATCCCAGAACCCTGAAGCACTTGGGGCCGCAGGCACCACTCCATCCCCACCCACCGCCAACCCCCAGCACCCCCTGCCCAGGGCTGCGTCCCTTTGGCTGTTGCACCCCTGCAGGGACAGAGAGCCCACCGTCATGCAGGGCCACGAGGGGCTGTAGGGCCGTGAACTGTCAACAAGAAGTGAAGGCGAAGTGTCCTGTAAGTGTCCCTTGTGTTCCCTGTGGGTTAATTACACACTAAAACCAACACCCATCTCTGCGGAAAGGTGATCAGAATGAGCCAGCTGCTATCCCCTCCCAAATGCAGGAACCCCTTGTATGCCTGCCCAAAGATGTATCAGAATACCCAATTAGAGACTGTAGAGAGATGTAATTTTGTAAACTGTCATGTAAGGATAACTGCACTTCTGTTTGGGGCTGTGCTTGCTTTGGGAAGGATCACCAGACACCTGATTGTGACAGAAATAAAACAGAGACCTCTGTCTGCATCCCAGCTCTGTGTTTATGTCCTTTGGGCACAGACCCCATTAGGGATAACAGCTTCGTTCTTACTATTATTCAGCTCACCTCCAAGTCATGGATCCGGGCACTGAAGAGGACACTGAAGGGAATGGGAGACTGAGTTGGTGATACACACCGGGGGTGTAAGGGTGGAGCACAGCCCTATGGAAAAGGACCTGGGGACCTGGAGGGGCAGCAGCACGAGGCAGCACTGTGCCCCGTGCCAGCAAACAGCACCTTGGGTGCACCCAGAGCTGTGCGGCCAGCAGGGAGAGGGAGGGGGTCTGCACCTCTGCTCTGTGCTGGGAGACCTCACCTGGAGTGCTGTGTCTGGATGGGGAGGGCTCAGTGCAGGAGAGACGTGGAGCTGTCGGAGAACATCCAGAGGAGGGCACAAAGTGACCCCAGGGATGGGACACCTCCCTGCAAGGACAGGCTGAGAGCTGGGAGGCTGCAGGGAGGGCTGAGTGAGGCTTCAGTACCTACAGGGGCTGTAAGAGGGAAGGGGACAGAGTCTGTAGTGGGGTCTGGGTGATAGGACAAGAGGAAATGAACAAAAAAGAGCAGAGGATTAGATGGATATAAGGAAGAAGCTTTGTACAGTGAGAGCAGTGAGGCACTGAACATCTTTCAGTGAGGAGTGGTGGCGTCCCATCCCTGCAGACACCCACAGTCAGGATGGGCTCTGAGCGCTGCTGGAGCTGCGGGTGTCCCTGAGCATTGCAGGCAGTGGGACCAGATGGCCTTCAGAGCTCCCTTCCACTCAAACCACCCTGTGACTCTATGAGAAGATCTCTCCATTTTCCCTTCTGCAGTCGAACAGCCACGGGGCTCTCAGCCTTGCCTCAAAGGGCCCATTTGCTCCAAGCCCCCAACCATCTCTGCACCCTGTGCTGGGAGGGCAGAGCTCAGGGCTGTGCATTGCTGGGGCTGTGCTGCCCTGTGGGTGCCCCGAGCCAGGCAGCGCCCTGCCCCACCTGCAGACACACGTGGTGAGGCACAAGGTCCACAAACAGACTTTTCTGTAACTGCACTCAGCTCGGGGAAGTGCAGAGAACAAAAGTAAAAGCAATACTTGGCAGAGAGGACCTTGGCTCTTGCACAGAGCAGCTCCCCCTAGCACTGAACAGCCACCCGCCAGAACACCCAGAACACCCTGCATGCCCCACAGCCTCGTGCATTGTCCCTCTGCATCCCATCCGTGTGTGCCATGTGAAGAGAGAAGAGTTCGTGAAGGATCACATGGGGAGGTACAGAGCTGGCAGGGAAGGAAGGAATTCTGCCGACTTCCCCATCTGTGCCATGTCCAACACATGCTGGGGCTTCACCCCCTCCTCCCCCCCAACAGCTCCATGCCTTTCCCTTGGGCACCGTCACTGTCACCAGAGAGCAGGGCTCAGTGATGCCCCTCTACTCCCTGTGATGATCTGCAGGGCCACGGGGGTGCAGAGCCAGCACGAGGACTGACAGAAGAAAGGAGTGGACCCAATGGATGTATTGTCTCAAAAGGAGGAACTGTAGTCCACCGAGGTGAAACGCAGAAAGAGATGATCACAAATATTCAAAGAATGTGTGAAAAAGAAACTCTTCGGCCTCAGGGTGCTGCTGTCAAAAAGAAGGAAAGGGAAAATGTCCTTTGAGTGTCTGTGGTGCTCCTGAAGGGATAATTACCAACTGCAAACCACCTCCATTGCTGTGGAAGGGAGATTAGAATGAGACAGCTGCTATCCTGTCTCAAATACAGGTGTATAGCCATAATGTGCCTGCCCAGCAAAGATCAGTCAGAGGACCCAATCAGAAGCTGTAATTGGAGAAGATTTTATAAACAGCCACGTAAAGATAACAACACTCCTGTTTGGAAGTGTGTGCTTGCTTTGTTAGGGATTGCCAAGCGCCTGATTCTGTGTAGAACTAAAAAAGGATGGGGATAACAAGGCGCACAGTGTGGTGCGTGCTCTTGTTGTATTTCACGTCTCCATGCTGCCATGCTGAGCTGCGGCAGTGCCCAGCCCCACCTGAAGGCACACAGGGTGAGGCTGAAGGCTGCACAGAATCCTATTCCTGTAAACGCACCGCATTCCAGGCACTGCAGAAAACGAAACTGAGAGCGCAGGGAGGCAGAGCCTCAGCTCTGCACCAAGGATCCTCACACTGAAGAACCGATTTCAGAGATTTACAGAATCATGGAGTTGTTTGAGTTGGAAGGGACCCTTAAAAGTCATCTGGTCCCACTCCCTGCGATGCACAGGGACACCCACAGCTCCATCAGCGCTCACAGCCCATCCCCCTAACTGCAGGGATGGGGCACCACCACCTCTCACTGCAACCTGTGCAGCATCTCACCACCCTTAGTGTATGAATTTCTTCCTTATATCAATTGAAATCTCCCCTCTTTTAGATTGAAGCCATTTCCCCTTGTCCTACCATACTGATCCTCCTATAGAATCAGTCTCCTTCCTTCTTACAGCCCCTTCAGATACTGAAGGCTGCTCTCAGCCCCCCCTGCAGCCTTCCCTTCTCCAGCTGCACAGCCCCAGCTCTCAGCCTGTCCTCATCAGGAGGTGTAGGGAGGCGGATCACTGCTCAGCCTCTGCAGGTCCCTCTGATGGCGTCCCATCCCTCAGGTGCATCCATTGCACCGCACAGCTCGCTGTCACCCACACTGTGAGGGTGCACTCAGTGCACTGCTGACTGATGGAGATGGGAAAGAGCACAGATCCCAGCCCTGAGGGACACCGCTGTCACTGCTCTCCATCCGGACGTGGAGCTGCTGACCGCAGCTCTGGGTACATCTCACAGCAGTGCCTCATCCACTGAAAGGTCCCACCCATCAAATCCACATCTTTCCCACCTGGAGAGAAGGATGCTGTGGGAGACTGCGTCAAAGGCCTCACTGAAATCCAGAGGAGTGATGCCTGCAGCTCTTCCCTCATCCACTGCCACAGTGACGCCATCACAGAAGGCCACGGGTTGGCAGACAGGCCCTGCCCTTGGTGAAGCCGTGCTGGCTGTGCCGTGCCACCCCTTCTTCCATGTGCCACAGCACAGCTTCCAGGAGGAGCTGCTCCATGATCTTCCCCAGCACAGAGGTGAGACTAACAGGCCGGTGGTTCTCTGTGTCATTCTTTCTATCCCTCTTAAAAATGGGTGTGATGTGCCCTTTATTCCAGTCACCAGGGTCTTCAACTGGCCACCAAAATCTTTCAAATACCACTGAGCATGGCTTGGTGACTACATCTGCCAGTTCCCTCAGGACCCTGGGATGCATTTCATAGAGACAACAGACCTGTAGATGTTCAGGTTCCTCAGGTGGACACGGACCTGTTTTTTGCTTACAGCAGGAGAGCCATTGCTTCTTCAGTCCCATCAGCTAGATCGATGTGTGAAGAGCAGTCACCAGCGGAGGCTGAGGCAAAAAGGTTGTTCAGCACCTCAGCCTTCTCTTCGTCTGTTGTTACCAGCCTGCCTGCATTGCTCACTGGGGGGAGAATACCCTTTTGCACATTCCTTTCTGATTGATGCATCTGTAGAAGCTGTTCTTGTTCTTCTCTGTGCCCCTTGCCAAGTCCAGTTGGGCCTTGGCCTCCTTGACCCCAGCCCTACACAGCCCAACAGCATCCCTGTACTCCTCCCAGGCTTCTACTTCCTGTGCATGTTCTTCTTGCTCTCAAGTTTGACAAGCAGCTCCTGGCTCAGCCATGCAGGTCTCTTGCCTTCCTTTCCTGACTTTCTACACCTCGGGATGAAGAGCTCCTGCACCCTGAGGAAAGCTTTCTTAAAGATCTGCCAGCTCTGCTCTGCTCCCTTGATCTCGAGGACAGATTCCCAGTGGGGGTTGTTGACAAATTCCCTGCAGAACTGGAATTTGGCTTTCCTAAAATCAAGCTTCCTGGTTTTACTCCTTGTCTGTACAATATCTCTCAGGAGTGTGAACTTCACCATTGCTGCCTTTGAGAAACAGCCATGAGCAGGTTGAGAGCTTGTGGATAAAACTGAGGGACCGAACTAACAAAGGACATCTGGTGGTTGGTTACGGGAAAAAATAAATAAAGCAGAAAACAGAGCTGTGCTACTGAAACAGGATATTTGATAACTTTTAGAATCGTGGAATGGTGTGGGATGGATGGCAGCTTAAAGACAAGCCAGCCCCACCCATGGCCACAACCTTATCCATGGCCCTGGGCACCATGGGGATGGAGCACCGCAGCTCTGGGCAGCAGTGCCACTGCCTCACCGCCCTCATAAGGAAGAATTTATTCCTGATGTCTGATCTAAACATACAGTCTGATAGCTTAGAGCTGTTCCCCCTTGTCCTATCACTTAACTCCCTGACAAAGAGTCCCTCCCTGTTCTGCAGCCCTTTAATGAACTGGAAGGCCACAATGAGGTCTACCCAGACTCTTCTCTTCCCCAGGCTGAACACCCCCAACTCTCAACCTGTCTCCATAGCAGAGGTGCTACGGAGTGCTCCAAACTCTGAGCATAATGCCAGCTTGTGTTCAGTATTTAAACCAAGAGCCCCAAGTCCTTCTCATGGTTGCTCTCAATCCACCCACTGCCCAGCCTGCCTCTGTGCTTGGGATTGCCCTGACCAAGGTGCAGCACTACGCGCCAGGCCTGGTTGAACCACAGGCAGTTCACAACACACCACTCTCAGCTCTCCCCAGGTCCCTCGGAATGGCATCCCTTCCTTCCATCAGTCACACCAGGCAGTTTGGTGTCATCAGAAATCACGGACCTGTGAAGAAAAGTACAATCGTGTGAAGACACAAAACCTACATAAGGACAGACAGATAATAACAGTGGATTGTTGCCCTCTATTCTGCCCTCGTGGGACCCAACCTGCAAATCTGTATCCAGATCTGGGACCCCCAAAACAAGAAAGATGTGGAGTGGGTCCAGAGGAGGCCATAAAGAAGTTGGAGCACCTCTCCTAGAAAGGCAGACTGAGGGAGCAAGGGGGGTTCAGCCTGGAGAAGACTGCAGGGAGACCTCATTGTGGCCTTTCTGTACTTAATGGAGCTTATAAATGGGAGGAAAAAAGACTTCTCATACGGGCAGATCACCACAGGACAAAGGGGAACAGCTTTAAACTAAAAGAGGGGAGATTTAGGTGGGATGGTAGGCAGGGATTCTTTACCCAGCGGTGATGAGGTGCTGGCACTGCCCAGAGCTGTGGTGCCCACCCCTGGAGGTGCCCGAGGCTATGGCTGGGCCCCGGGCAGCCCAAACTGTGGAATAGCCAGCCCACGGCAGGGTGGGGCTGGGGGTCCCTTTCAATCCCAGCTATTCCATGATGCTCCGTGTGTGTCTCACCACCAAGGAAACGTGCTGCTTTGCTCCTTCCCCCACAGGCAGCCACTCCTTTGAGATCCGCCCCAGCACCTGCACCCCCAAAGCCAAAGCGCTGGGAGCTGGGAAGTGAAAAATCGCCTCGTCCAAATTTCAGCATAAATCGGGGATAATTAATGAGATGAAACGGAAGGGCCGGGCTCCAGGCGCTGAAGCCGTGCCGCGCGCCAGGCCGGCACCAAATGCAGAGCAGCCAGCGATCACGTGAGCTGCGGCACCACTCAAAATGGCGGCGCCCACACCGACTCTGTGTGTGTCCACCCCACTTCCGGTGGGTTGAGTGCTTCCGCTGGAGGCGGGACTATAGCCGGAAGTACGTGTAAGGATGTGTAGGGTGCAACCTAGCATCATGTGGCCTGCTTCCGGAGCGGGTCCTGCTTCCGGCGCGAGGCCTGCTTCCGGTGCGGAGCCTACTTCCGGTGACTGCCCGCCGGAAGTGCAGAATAGAGGCTCGCGAGGCCTTCACAGTTGTCACGGCCTCGCACATGGAGGTAGGATGTGGGACCCGGCGGAGCCAGGTGCTGCCAGGCCTGCTGTGCCCCTTGCTCCCTGTGCCCCTTGCTCCCTGTGCCTCCTGGCTCCCTGTGCCTCCTGGCTCCTCTGCGCCTTGCTGCACCTTTTGCACAGCCTTGCTGCAACTCTGCATGCCCCACATCTTGCCTTTCTTCCTGTGGTGTGGAGCTCAGGATTCCTGGAGCTCACTCCCACCCACCTGCAGAGCTCGGTGCAGGCACTGCGGGTGGCCGGGCGAGCGGTTCTGGCTCTCAGGACATCGCTGACTGCTTTGGAAACACAGGGGAGCCCTGGGCGGAGCACCTGGCTGGGGCATCATAGGGAGATCTACAGTCATCCCATGGCACGCAGGCTCCTGGGAAGCGTTGTTCACTGATTCTTTGAACCTCGCCCAGCGTGGTTCCCGGGGGTGGAAATAATGTTTGGAAAGCAAAGCGTGTTTTAAATGCTCTGGGCACATTTCCAACAGCACAATGCTTGCTTTGCAGGAGCCCGTCACCTTTGAGGACATCGCCATCTACCTGAGCCGTGCAGAGTGGGACATGGTTGCAGAGGAGCAGAGGGAGCTGTACCGCAGCGTCATGCTGGACAACTATGAGCTCTTGGCATCACTGGGTAACGTGCAACTTCAGCTTCTAGAGGGCTGCAGCAGGGGTAGGGAATTCCATCATGCTTGGATTCATTGGGATCTTGCTGCTCCCATTGCTTTAGGGATTAATCAGCTACAGAGCCAGGTAACCACTCTGAGCACCTGTAGTCCTGAGAGCTTCCTGCTGGAAAAGCACAAGATTTGGGTGTTTTTCTGCTAGTGTTGGCTGCTTATGAAAATATAATTGCAGTGACCTGCACACACCTCAGTGTTGGGCAAGGACCTGCCTTGGGCCACCACTTCAGTCTTCTTCCCTGGTTGCTGGCACAGGGATGTTATTTGTAAGCCAAGGAGTTGTAGTAAGCAGCAGAGTAGGAACAGCTTGTAGGTGACAGACCCACTGTGAGGACAGCTGGCAGGAGTCACTCGGCCAGCAAGGAGACCCAGAGATCATCAGCTTGTGATGGTGGTTGCTGTTTGCCTGCATAAGGGCCTGAGACAGGCCCTGGAGCACATCCTACACCCCAGGGCTGCTCCTGGGACAAGCTGCTGATCTCCATGGCTAAGGAGTGCTGCCAAGCACTGCCCTTTGCTATGGAGTGAATTCACTTGACAGCTGTGCTAGCTGTCTTCTTTTTTTTTTTTTTTCACTGTGGTTTCTACTCAGGCTTTTCTGACAGTGAAGCACAGCTTGAGGCGTCAGAGACAATGTTTCATTTCCTGTTATTTCTACAGCCAACGTTTTGTAATAGAACAATGTTTATCTCTGCTTCACAGGGTACCCAGGCCCCAAACCTGACATTCTGCATCGGCTGGAGCGTGGGGAAGAGCCATGGGTCAACACACCGCAGAGCCCAGTGAAGTGGGATGGACCTGACAGACCTTTTGGTGAGAAGTTGCAGTTCAGTTTCCTCAGTACTGCTTACCTGGGCAAGGAGCACATCCCAGGGTCTTCCTTCTATGTGGTTAGCACATCTCTGTGCTTTCCACTTGCTCTCCTGTCCTGATCCCTTCTCTCCATGCTACTTGTATTGAGAGCAACTCCCGTATTTCCCTCTGGCCATGCAGCCCTTTTTTGCACTTGCTGATGATGGCTAATGAAGGCTGTCATCCCCTGCATGAGGGCTGTGGCTCAGCAGGGTTGTTGTAGATCTGCTGCTGCACCCAAGGAGAGTGCCCCCTCCCAGTGCCTATGAGTTGGGCAGTGGCTGCTGGCAGCAGATGGGAGCTACCCAGAGAGGCTGTGAGTCTGCTTGGGGATCTCCAACACCACTGTGATGTGGGGCTGGGCACCCTGCTCTGGGTGGCCCTGTTGAGGCTGTGGGGGAAACAGAGGGACTCAGAAGTGCCTCCAGCTTCAGCCAGGCTGTGATTTTGTAGGGCTTTTTCCTCCAGTTAGGTTGCTGTAGAACAGGAGGGCTTCTCCCATCAGGAAGAAACATCTTTCTGGTTTCCCTGCAGGATGCAGTGGGGGGAAGAGATGGCTGGCAGAGTCGTGCTCCAGCAGGTGGCTGAATGTTGACAAGCACAAAGTGCTGGAGGAGACACACACCCCCAGTCATGGTGAGTGCTGGTCCTGCCCCGGGCTCTGCAGCTAAGAGCCTGATGGGAGAAGGCAAACTGTCCTCCTCTCTCTAAACAGGAAAACAACGTGAGCCATGGCTGCTGCGGTCCAGCAGACTGCTAAGGAAGTTCGGGTGTCTTGAGGGTAGGACTAAGTTGCAGTCAGAGGCAGCCAGCATCCAGCCAGCGCCAGAGGGAAGCCAAGAGAAGGCACAGATGGGCTGTTTGACCAGGAGTTTAGAAACGGAGGATGAACGAGGGGTCAAGACAGAATTAGCACAAAGCATGGGAAATGTGGCTTCTTGCAAGCATCTGCACAATAACTGCATGGAGACATTTCAAGAGACTGTACAGAAACCACATAATGTTTTAGAGGAAGTAAGTGTTTTCCAGGCAAACAGGGGACGAGGGGAATCTTCTACCAAGGACCTGAATGAAACTGTTCTGGAAGACCACTGTTACTGTGTGAGTAATACCCTGCGCTGCACTCAGTTTCCACATGCTCTGAGAGAACATGACTACTGCGGTAGCAGTGATAGCAGTGTCTCAGTGCTCAGAGACCACCAATACTGCCAGGTACAACGGTTTTCTTACCGGGACAGAATCCGTAAAGTTGTTTGCCGTACTTGTAGGTTTCGTGCCATAGCTTACAGGCTATCAAAGCGAAAATCCTACATAGAGCGTATCATCTGGAAAGCTAAGCGGAGCGTGCGATTCCTCAAGCCCACCTTCAAAAATCTGCGGTTTTCTCGAGCTTTATTCTGCACAAAATGTCTTTTTCCTGTGTCATCATCTGTTCCTCTGGCTAGGGCAGATGACTCCACGAAGGAAACTTGTGGGGTGTTTTGTCCTCCTGCAGAGCAGGTGGCTGTGCCCCAACAGTCTCAGAAGAAAGAAGACTCCCAAGAGGTGACTGTGCTCCCACAGCCTGAGAAGGAGGACTCTGAGGAGGAGACATCAGAAGAACCCAGTGACCCTGCAGCACCTCTGGAATCAAAAGCTGCATCGCCACCCCTCAGTGAAGCTCAGGAGGTGCAGGGTGTAGCAGCACAACCCGAAGCACTTGTGCACCAAGGGATGCAAGAGGCAGAGTTGATCCACGAGCCTGACACTCATCAAAACACTGAAGGATACAAAATTGTTAATACAAATTATGGATTGCTGCACGATGCTTATGAAATGGTCGTGTGGACTGTTGATCACGTGCTGGAGTCTGCGTGCCAAGCATTTGAGCTTGGTGGCTATAATCGGTGCAAGGAAATGCGGCCTGTCATTACCCAGTCTGACAGCTGACCACCAGAACGTTAGCAGCTGTGCCTGCTCTGTCATGCTGAACAGACAGAACCCTGCAGCAAAACCCACTAATGTGGCTTAGCAGGAAAAACTGAAAGGTGTACTAAGGGATCAATGCACAAATGGATACTACCACATAAATGGATGCAAAACTTGGTTTGTAATGCCTGCTGTGATCACCTGGGAGGCTTCAGGGAAAAGCCAGAGGAAGAGAAGTGAGACTGGTGCAAGTAAAAGAGGAAGAAGCCCGGGAAAACTTAGAAGAGATGGGAGAATAAGGGCAGCTGTGTGTTAGCAGGCTGCTGACTGGTTTACTTTCTGGCTGAGCTGTGTGTGATCACTGTGGACTTCCTCCTTGTTCAACCATTGCCACTTGTTTGTGTGAGCACATGCTCACGTGTATGTCAGCATGTGAGCTCTGCTCGCTTGCCTGGGCTGGACTAGGCAGAAAGGCATCTCAGGGTGCTGTGCACAGCTCTGCCTTGGTGCAGGCAGTGTGTCGTGTCCTGGGCTCTCCCTCTCAAAATTTAAGCTTTTTGACTATAGGGGAATTCTTAAGATGGAATGATAATCTCATTTTTTTAAAGAAACTGCATATCTCACGGTTGTGCAAGCAGGTGAGGATGTATTGTGCAAAGCCTTGCTGCATTCTCATGTGAAAACTATTGGGAAAAAAAAACAGTGGGAGTTTTGGGATGCAATGGGAGGTGAGGTTCTGATACTGGGATGGCTGAGAAGAGATGCTGGGGCTGCTTTGTGCCAATGCAACCACATCCAGTGGCCCTGACACGGGGCACGGCAGATCCCAGCAGCTGAGAAGGCGGTGCCTTTTAGTTGGTCTCTGTTCCTCACTACTCATCTGTATTTCCATTATCAATAAATGAATTTTCCCCCTTGAGTATAACCAGTGAGTGACAACTGTGCCTTACTTCCACCGTGGAGCTTTTCAAACACCTGATAGCCAAACTAAACCTGCCCTTGGAGCTCAAAGCCGTTTCCCTTCCTCTCACCACAGACCCTGCTGAAGAGTCTGACCCTCTCCTTTTGCTCCCCTTCAGATACTGAAGGCTGCCCTCAGGTCACCTCACAGCCTCCTCTTCTCCAGGCTGCACAGCCCAGGCTCCCTGCCTGCCTCACAGGAGAGCTGTTCCAGTGGGAGGCGCAGTCCCCATGGCGGCACCGAGGAGCCGTGGGACACAGCAGTGCTGGGCACACGCTGTCAAGTGGGAAAATAGCCGAACTTGGCAGCTCCTGCAGCCTCTGAGGGCCAGGCCCAGCGCCTCGGTTCACGTGGGGCACGGCGCCAATCCCGCAGGCTGCCGTCCAGAAATGGCGCCCGATCAACCCAACCTGCTACCGCCACAAAATGGCGCCTCCGAGAGCGACAGCCAATCGCGCTGCCGGCACCGAGTCACGTGGCTGCGCGGACTAGACGCGCGCGCCGCTGCATGGCGTTGTGGGTCTGAACATCACTTCCGGGTCACGGGGCGCGGCGTGCCTGAGGCGGTGCTGCGCCGGAAGTGCGTATGAGGATGTTTACAAGGGCTGAGATCTCCTTCCGCCGTGGTTGCCGGGCTGCGGCGGGGCCTGGGGCCGCATCCGGCTGAGCGGCGCGGAGCCCTCGGCGGCCCACGGACTCCTCCGCCCCGGCTGTGCCGACGAGTTTGCAAACGCCGTGACATCACCCAGCTTTGTATCAGAATGGCGCGCGAGCAATACAGTCTGCTCCGCTGACGGCTCCCGCGTGTGTGAATGCCGCAGCCGCCATTTTGGTGGCTGTTACCGCAGCAGCGCGGTGCCGGTTCTGGTGCAATGCGATCGCCGCCCTCTGGAGGGCATTTTATAGCTCACCTCGCCAGCCCAGCAGTGCCGCGTTCCCAGCCGTTCTGCCCGTTCCCTCCCGCATCCCATCTGTGCACACACACCTGGGGCAACTTCATTTGCTTTAGCAACCACAGACTCCCTAGAAATCGTTCTTCCACGTGCGGGTCCTCAGCTGTCCGCTCCTCCATGACACAAAGTTGTTCTGTTTATTCAGTCAGCTTTGCTGGACTCCTCGTTGTCCTGCCGGTGGTTCTTCCCAAGTCTCAACCAGGCAGCTTGAGAGGTGGCCCATCTGAACTTCGTGTTGTTCAACGAGGCCCAGTGCAACGTGCTGCCCTTGTGTCAGGGCAAATCCAGGCACCAGTAGAAGGCACCGAGAGCAGCCCTGCGGGGAAGGACTCGGGGGTTCTGTGCGAATGAAATGTTGTTTCTGCATTAGATATGAAAAAGGGCAATTGATCTGAAGAAGTAGAACATGCTGTGTTTGTATCCTGTAACTTATCCTTAGAAGTAGTTGGTGTAAAAAGTGGGAGCACGGTACATGTTGGTAGCTTATCTTAGGAACATAGTTGCTGAATTATGTGATTCATTCTTTCTTGCAAAACTGCAATAGTGTTCAAATGTTCCAAACAATGCGAGCATAGTGTTGGGCACTAGAAAACATATTGTAGGGTTGTTCTGTTAGGATAGGAGACTCCCAGCAAAATAAAACAGATTTAACAAACATCAAAGAAGCCAGGGCCTCTACGCAAGGCTGGACTGTCTCACTCTGTGGGAAGGCATCCAGATACTCCCCTCTACCCTCCTTCCGAGCTTATCTCTATGCAAAGAAGGACAAGCAGATGTCCAGAAACAATGACCAAGTGTGGAGTAAGTGTTAGAAGTTAATTAAATAATTAGAGATTTATGCTTAGCCAGCAGAAATTTATGTTTATCCAGTATCTGTATGTTTAGTGAAGCGTCAAGAAGACTGTGAACCTGAAGTACTCATCCAACGAGGAACTAGGGGAGGAAGAGATAAGCATCGAGTAAGAGGGCACAAAAGATGTAACACTGTTTTCTGGGCACTGTCCTGCTTACAGGAGGCCCAGCATTGCAATTGCAAATAAAATCTGCTTTATCAAAGATACCGTCCTGATAAATTATTTGGACATTTCCAACAGTTCTGATGGTACAAAGCTGCACATGATCCAGCAGTGTGCGCTCACAGCCCAGAGTGCCAACAGTGTCCTGGCCTGCATCAACAGAGGGGTGGCAGTGGGCAGGGAGGGGATTGTCCTCCTCTGCTCTGCCCTCATGGGACCCCATCTGCAGTACTGCCTGCAGAGCTGCGGCCCCCAGTGCAGAGAGATATGAAGCTCTGGGAGCAGGTCCAGAGGGCCATGAAGATGCTCAGAGGCTGCAGCATATCTCCTGTGGGGAAAGTCTGAGGGATCCAGAAGTGTTCAGCCCGGAGAAGAGAAGACTCAAGGCAGTATAGCAGCATTCTCTTGTCCTCCCCCAGACCTCAAACCCAGCGTTCTCTATCAGGCAGATCACAAGGAAGAGCCATGGGATTGTTATAAATGTAGGTAAGCATGTATTGTGCAGAATGCTGCAGCCTTCCCCTTTCAAATCTTTCCAAAGCATCACTGCAGTAGAAGAGATAAAAAATCCTTTTATAAGTATGTCAGTGGTGAAAGAAGAACCGAGGAGAATTTCCATCCTTTACTTGATGCAGCTGGGACTGTAACCATTGAGGATAAGAAGGCTGAGGTCCTCAACACCTTCTTTACATCTGCCTTTAACAGGCAGATCAGTTATCATCAGGGCATTTTACACCCTGATCTGGAAATCTGGGATGCTACACAGAATACACCCCCATCTTGGGTGAGATCGGCACATGTGTGGCATCCAGGGGATCAAACCCAGCCAGCATGGGTTCATGAAAGGCAGGTCGTGTTTGACCTTCTATGACTGGGTGACCAGGCTGGTAGACGAGGGAGAGGCTGTTGATGCAGTCTGCCTAGACTTTAGCACAGCCTTTGGCACGGTCTCTCACAGGATTCTCCAGGGAAGCTGGCTGCCCATGGCCTGGACAGCTCTACCTTTCTTTGGGTAAGGAACTGGCTGAGGGCCGTGCCCAACAGATAGTGGTGGATGGACCGAAGTCCTACTGGCGACCCGATACGAGTGGTGTCCCACAGGGTCGGTACTGGGGCCATTTGTTCAATATCTTCATTGATGACCTGGATGAGGGCATTGAGTGCACCTCAGTAAGTCTGCAGATGACACCAAGATGGGAGGTGGTGTGGATCTGCCTGAGGGCAGGGAGGCCCTGCAGAGGGATCTGGATCAGCTGGGTGGCTGGGCTGAGGTTCAACAAGGCCAAGTGCCGGGTCCTGCACTTTGGGCACAGCAACCCATGCAGCGCGATGGACCTGGGGACGAGTGGCTGGGTGAGTGTGAAGAGGAGAGGGACCTGGGCGTGCTGGTTGGTGCTGGGCTGAACACGAGCCAGCAGTGTGCCCAGGTGACCAAGAGGGCCAACGGCATCCTGGCCTGCATTGGAAATGGTGTGGCCAGCAGGAGCAGGGAGGTGAGCATCCCCTGTGCTTGAGAACCCCTGCACCTTGAGCACTGTGCTCAGTTTTGGGCTCCTCACTGCAGGAAAGACATTGAGCCCTGGAGCGTGTGCAGAGAAGGGCAGCGAAATGGTGAGGGGTCTGGAGCACAAATATGAGGAGCGGCTGAGGGAGCTGGGATTGTTCAGTGTGAGAAGAGGAGCTCAGGGCAGAGCTCACTGCACTGTACAACTTCCTGAAGGGAGGCTGTGATGAGGAGGGGTTTGGCCTCTTCTCCCAGGCAACAAACAGGACCCGAGGAAACGGCCGCAAGTTGTGCCAGAGGAGGTTTGGGTTGGACATGAGGAAGAACTTTTTGTCTCAGCGGTCAGGCATGGAATGGCTGCACAGGGAGGTGGTGCAGTCGCCGTCCCTGGCAGCGCTCAGGAGGCGCCTGGATGAGGAGCTGCGAGATCTGTTTAGTGCTTGTGGTGGCCGTGGTGATGGGAGGGCGGTTGGACTGGATGATCTCACAGGTCGTTTCCAACCTTATGATTCTACAGTTCTATGATTCTATGGTTCTGTGATTCTAGGACTGCAGTACAGAACTGCCATGGGAGATTTGCAGCCTCTGCAGCCGCCCTGCACTGATCACTGGTGCCTGGGGTCACAGGAACAGGGATGAGGTGGTGCAGAGGGACTGAAGGACGCAGGAGGTGGAGTCCCAAGACACCACTCTGGGCAACCATCACCTTCCATCATCCAACCTCAGCGTTTGAGGTGGCAGAGGGGGAGCTGCCCCATGTCTTGCTCAGAGGGGAGCGGCCTCTTTGCACTCCTCCAGCCCCTCACTACTGCCCTCCCCAAGTGACTGACCGCAGTGGGAGGCCCCACAGAGAGCTGGCCAACAGCAGGGTCAAGGTCCAGGCAGGGGGAGCTCAGTAGCACCGGGCAGCTGAGCTGTGCCCCACGCAGCGCCATGAAGCTGGGGTTGCTCTGCGCCCTCGCCATGGCCCTTCTGGCCCTGGCCATGGCCGACCTCAAAGACTCCAAGAAGGGGAAAACGCTCACATGGAACAGAGAGGTTGGTGGTGGGTGAAGGGAAGGGTTCAAAGACAGCAAATAACGGTCAGGAAGGGAGGGAGGCTGTAGGGAGATCCCATGAGGAAGGGGATGGCCCCAAATGCGGTACAGCGCTGCAGGAAGCAAGCCCCCCTCACCGCACCCCAAGGGACGCCATCTGCTGTCACCAGCACCCTGTGCTGGGCAGGTGAGGGCCCTGGAAAGCTGCTGTCTCCATCCTGGTGCCCTGTGCTGCTCTGGGCAGGAGTGGCCCCGAGGATGGGCTAGGGGCAACAACATGTGGCCAAGCCCTTCAACCTGAGGGGCTGCGCTGTGGGGAGCCTGGAGCGTCCCAGGGCCCTTTGCTCCCCAAAGCACTGTGACCACTTGCACAACCAGCAAACATTTCATCAGGGCTTGGCAAGGGGCTGAGAACGGGGAGGAGGGCTGCTCTCTGGGGTCCAGAAAGTTGTCATCCCCTCGTCTTCCTCCCCATCCTTCTCTTCTCTCTCCACCACCCCACTTGCTGCCATGCAGCTCAGTTCTGCTGCAGTGCCACCATGGGAGAACAGCACCACACAGGTGCCAGTGCTCCTACCGCAGCCCATGGTTGTCCCACTGCTCCGAGGGCCCCTCAGTGCCCCCACTTGGGTCCCCATGGGGAGCTGACTCCTTCCCTCTGCAGGCAGGGACGCGTGGCGGGGGCCGGCGCCGACCACACCAGCTGTGCTCGGGGTGCTTCTCTGTGCTGAGCGAGGTGAGAAAGGGGCTGGGGACAAAGGAGGGGGGGGACCCACACACCCCAACACGGGGGCAGTGGGGGGCTCTGTCCATCCCCAGAGGCTCAGCTCTTGAGCGCCCCTTGAGAACCCCCCCAAGAGGAACACCGGGGGCACCCAAGACATGCTCCCCCCACATCACTCTGGACACCCCCTCTGCAGGAGTCCATCGCAATGTCCCGGAGCACTGGGGACGTGGATGAAGCTCAGGCAGGCAGGCAGGTAGGTGCAGGGACCCGCCATGCCACCGGCTTGGCTGGCAGATGCAGCACCCCCTCCCCATCGCCCCACAGCTTTGACGTTGCACTTCTTCCCGTGCTCTGCCCAGCAGCGCACCAGGAGGGGAGTTGAGAAAGCTGCACAGCAACGCCGCAGCCACTTCCCAGTGCCTGGGCAGGTAACAGTACAGCAGGAACAGCATGTCACCTTGGTGACACCCGAGCCCCTGAAAGGGGACCCCTACAGGGACCCTGTGCCACGTCCCCACAGGTGTCATGCTGTGTCTTGCAGGACAGGAAAAGAGGAGCAGCGGTGGCCAAGCACAGGCCTGCGCCATGATGGAGGTGGGGGTCCCAGCACCCCCTGACTGCACCGCAGCCCTGAGGAGAATCAGGGGGTCCTGCTGTGCCTCCCGCATAGTGGGGCTGCCCCGCCACCCCAGAGTGCTCCTGGGGGGCAGCACCCCCACCCACCGCATGAAGCTGCCAAATAAAACCACCAAACCAGCCTGAGGGCGCGTGTCTGTGGAGTGGGGCTGATGGAGGGAGCCGTGTGCAGGCACAGAGCCCCCACCTGCCCTCCTGCTCAGCCACTCAGCTCCTACTTTGTCCCCATCTCTATGGGTAATGGCTAGAGGGCACCACATTCCCCTCCATCCATGCCAACAGAACCGGGCACCTTCATCTGTGCCCCCCCCCTCAGCCTCCCCCCAGCCTGCCCTCTTGCAGTGCCCCAAAGACATGGAGGACCCGGGCGCCCTGTCCACCCCCATGAAATGAGGTTTATTTGTTCAGTGGGGAGAATGAGGAACGGGAGAGGACAAGGAGAGGTAGGACACCTGTCCAATTAGCCACACCTGCCCAATTAGCATTAATGAAGGCAAGCAGCGAACCCACTCAGCCACAGTCATTGTTGGGCTGTGAAATGCTGCCTCAGAGCTCTGCAGCAGATGGAGATGTTGGCTGGGAGGCCAGATGGTGGGGACACGGCTCTGGAACTGCCCAGCCCTGGGGCAGGAATGGTGCACAGCCCCAAACGTGCTGCAGAAGACAGGGATGAGTGAGGGGCACTGGAGCATGATGCTCTGAACACCCTACATCAGGATATGGATGCGTCCTGCAGCAGTCCAACAGCCTGGGGGGGACACATGGGAAATGTCACCAGCGTCACTCAGCAGCGAGGCGTCAGCAGCGATGAGCCAGGCAATGCCTGCAGGTGCTGTGGTGAGTTCAGTGCCAGCACTGGGATGAGGACATGGGCTGTCTGAGCCAAGAAGCTGCCTGGCACTGAGGGGCAGAGGTGGGAAGCGCTGGGCCCCGAGCACTCTCATGCACGGGTTTCCTTCTGCTCCAAAGGGAATTGAGCTCCCCCTGTGCTCCCCAGACTGCACAGGGTTTGATCCCGTCCAGAGCCATGGATGAAACCGAATCAGCTTTACCAGCCCCACTTTATTGCAGCATGGATCCATGCACACTGTGGGGCAGGGGGGTCCTGTACTGGAAGCAGGGGACAGGGGGTACAGGAGGGGTTGAGCTCACCATGGTGGGGACCCTGCTGAGGAACAGCCAGCGGCCAGGGCTGGGTTAGGGAACGGTGCACCACCCCTATCATAAAGCCCCGAAATCCCGTGGGGCCGCAGAGCTGTTGGCTGCTCCGGACCCACAGCGAGGGAGCGCCAGGCTCAGCACCGCCGGCAGCACCATCTGCAGGATGCTGACAGCATCGGAGCCGTCGGGCAGCGCACGGCTGCCGCGCCAGGCCCGGCTCTCCAGCGCCCAGCACCGTCCCTCCAGGCGCCGGATGGCATCACGGAGGCGCCGGCGGCTGCGGATGAGCGCAGCCACATCCCGTGCCCTGCCCCGTGCCCCCTGCTCCAGCCGTGCCAAGCGGCCGCGCACCCCCAGCACCTCCCGCTGTGCCGTGCCCACGTCCCGGCGCAGTCGGTTCAGCTTCTCTGCCACAGCAGTGCGCAGCTGTGCCAACTCCGCCCGCAGCTCCAAGGTTCCCCCACAGCCACGGTGCTTCCTTGGGGATGCAGGGACCCCCCCGGGACAAGTCCT
The DNA here is from genome assembly GCF_019232065.1 of Centrocercus urophasianus. Classification (NCBI taxonomy): domain Eukaryota; kingdom Metazoa; phylum Chordata; class Aves; order Galliformes; family Phasianidae; genus Centrocercus; species Centrocercus urophasianus. The sequence continues at coordinate 44,251 of NW_024885160.1, read as the reverse complement.
GGGATGAGCGCTGGAGCCCAGAGCGGACGTGGCCCTGGGTGCCCCTGTGGCCGTGCTGCAGGAGCTGCAGGGTGAGCGCTTGGTGCCACCCAAGGAGGGTCTCTTGGTCGCTGTTCCCATGGCAGGGACATGGGCACCTGGCCGCATGCTGCCATCAGTGCAGCTGTCCCCCAGCACACAGTTCTCTGCAGGGCTCACCGTGGTCCCTGGAGAGCATAAGAGACCCATTAGTGGGGTGTCCCCAAAACACCCCCACCCATAGGATGCGGCACGCGGTGCGGTGCTCACCTGCATTGGGGCAATGTCGGGGTGATGCCTCAGCACCACTCAGTGCCAACGCAGCACCCACAGGGTCCCGGCACGGCGCCTGCACTGCCACAGACCTCAGACACCGGAGCAGACTGCGCAGCGGGGCCTCGTCCAGCACTGCAGAGAGCAGAGGGGACAGATGTCCATCAGGGCCACCCCCACCCAAACACCACGTCTGCCATAGGATGGCTCCATCCCAGCACCATGGCACCAATCCCTGCCCCCCACCCGTCAGGCACCTCCTGGCCCCAGTAGATGAATTTGTGATGCGTCCTGGAGCAGCTCACTCACCAGGGCTCATCTCCAGCCCCCTCTGCTCCTCTGTCCCAGTGTCCCCAGTGGATGTGTTCATGCTCGTCCACTTTGAGATCTCCATTTGGTGGACACATGGTGTCACCAGGGCTTTGCCTGCAGAGACAAACCAAGCACTGAACACTGGGATATCCCCTGAGCGCCCTGCTCCCTCAACACAGGGGTAGAGGTGAGCACTGTGCACCCCAAAAAGGTGCCAGCCCCGAGGCCTTGTACCCCATCCCCAAATCCTGAAAACCTTCCCTCTGCCACCGTTGCATCCTCCTAAAACCCACAGCCCAGGGGTGCCCTGCTGCACCTTAAAACCCCAACCTGACTGTGGGGGTGGGATCCTGGGACCCACAGGGCAAACGTCACCTGCAATCACAGATACCCCACAGCACACCGAGTGGCAGATTTGGGGCAGGGCCCCCAAAGAAGTGTGCCATCAGCTACACACCCACCTGCTGCAGAGGGGCTCTGGCCCCCCCTCCTCAAGGCACTTGGCTCCACAGCCCTCCATTTGCCATGGGAAGCCGCCAGTGGGGAATAGCACGATGTCTTTGGGATGGTGGTGGCCCTCAGACACTCGAGCAGCCCTTGCAGGGGGCTGTGCCCAATGCTCCCAGCTGAAGAGAGCACACAGCATCAGCAGAAGGCACATTAGAATGGGGGGCAGCAGAAACCCCTCAGGGACACCCCCAGGGACTGGTCCCAGAGCAACAATGCAGGACTGTACTTGGGACTTGACCGCACAGGGATGCCAAGGGGAATCTCTCTCAGGAACCAGACCCCCCCCAGGATTTTCCCCATATCCAAGAGGCCCCAGAGGTTTCACTCCAATCACAGCCCTAGTTGTGACACCGAAACCCAACGCTAGTGGCCATGGGGACCTGCAGTTCACCCTGCTGCCAAGAGCACTGTGCCCAGCCCAGCTTTGCCATGTCATGCTTCAACGTGCCATGCTGTACTGTACCCCGCCATGCCATGCCACGTGCATGGATCCTTGCCATGCCTCACCTCCATGTGAGCACAGCCCCCCCAGCTCTGCCCGCTGCCCCTCACTGCTGCTTGGGGTCCTGGGTGGACGGGGGTCCCCCCTCGGCAGCTCCTCCAGGCACCTCTCCAGGCTCCACAGTGGGGAGCTCTCAGCCAGCGCTTCTGGTTTAACTGCAAAAACAAACGCTGTCCCCACACCCTGCTGATGGCCCCCCCAGTTCCCATCAGCCCCATGCCGTCTGCCTCCACTTCCCCAGCACTCCCATCTTCATCTCTTTGCCTCCTCCCTCCCAGTGCACCCATGTGGGATCTCCCTATTTCCACGAACCTCAGTGCCCCCACCCTGCTCCCCAAACCCCCCCATAGTGCATCCACACAGCACTTCCACTGGTACTGTGGTACCGGTACTGACCCCACTGCGGTGCCGTGGGCGCTGTGCTGCTGGGGCTGCCATGCCATGATGGTTCTGCTCCCTCCGGGACATTGAGATTGGAATTCTCTGGAGCTGCCTGTGCTTCACCTGTGCATAGGGAACATCCCCACAGTGGTGGCTGTCACCCACCACCATGGACCCCTTCATCCCTCTGGCCCCACACTCACCACCTGCACCCAGAAGCTCAGATCGCAGTGCCATATCCCCAGCAGCAGCAGCACGTGGCCCTGCAGCATTGGAGCTGCCAAAGAGGAACTGGGGGATGTCCCTCACCAGGCGCACCAGGGCACAGAGGGACGCACTGCTGGGGGGTCCTCGCGGCTCCTGCCCTGCAGCTGCATCTTGTGGTCCGTCCGCATCTGCAGTGCCAGAGGGAAGCGCCAGTTCTTCACCTGGAAGTGTGGGTGCTGGATCTTGCACCGTGCCACCTCTTGTCCCCATGGCGGTGGATGGGGACGTGCAGACAAAGCTGGAGCAGCCCCTGTGGTGCCCTACCAAGAGATGCCAGCAGCTGCGCCGTCGCTGCCGTCACCTCGCGGTGCAGCTCCCGCTGCCACTCCTGCAGCAGCGCCCACTCCTCCACTGAGAAGCACACCGTCACCTCCTCCAGCGTCACCGGTACCTGCAGACACAGATGGTGGCAATGCAGGGGAGGAGGACGTGTCCCTCCAGCAGCACCTGCTCTGGGCACGGGATGGTGCAGGAATGGGGCTATGGGGTACAGGGACAGCTTGCTCCTCGAAGGGGACAATGCAGAACTCGGCCTCGTGGGGGCTGCAAGTGCACCACTGGGCACCACATGTGGCCCAGGTCCATTCAAGGCTGCAGGGGCAAGAAAGGATGTGCCTCTGGGGTGGGAGCTGTGGCTTCACTGGGGTACAGCAGAGCTGGTGGCACACTGTGAGTCATGGCACAGAAGTCCCTGAAGTGCCTGTGTCATAGAATCATCATAGAACCTGGATTGAAAAGGATCACAGTGCTCATCCAACCCCCTGTTGTTCCAACCCCTGCTGTGTGCAGGTCACCAACCAGCAGCCCAGGCTGCCCAGAGCCACATCCAGCCTGGCCTTGAACGCCTGCAGGGATGGAGCATCCACAGCCTCCTTGGGCAGCCCGTTCCAGTGCCTCACCACCCTCTGAGTTGTGTCAGCTGTGATGCTGTGTGTCACACACACATGGCATGCAGAAACCCAGTGCCCAAGCGCTGTGCCCTCCTAACACCCATTCAGCACTGCTTGGCGGAGGTCTGAGGTCCCGCGCTCCACATCTGCTCCAACCAATTGTCACTGCAGCCACAACCAGGAGTCCCACCACATCCCCGTGCACACAGCTTGTGCACTTCGCGCTCCACCAGTGACATGATGCATCCCGACATGATGCTATTTGCAGAGGTGCTGCTGCCCAACCTCATGCTCTGTATGCCACGCGTGATGCAGGGACGTGCCAGGAAATTAGCACAAATCGGCCAAAAAGGGTCTGCAGCCATCCCGCGGGGTTGGGGGTACGCAGAGTCCAACGCTCCGCCCTGGGGGCTGCGGGGTGCAGGGAGTCCCTGCAAGGGGGGCATTGCTGGTTCTGTGCCCCCTGTGCCCACAGATACAGCTGAGGCAGAGCCCTCCCCGTGTCCCAGAGCCGCGCTGCCCCCTCCTACCTGGCGAGGCACAGCCATGGGTGGCTCCGTTGGCGGCTCCAGGGCACCGGGAGCTGAGGGGTGCCCTGTCCTGCCGCCGCCCGCCCCTGGAACAGCTCCACTCAGGACAGCTCTGTTACCCCTCATCCCCCCGGATCCCCGCGGTGCCGGTGCGGGGCTCACCTCGGGGCACAGCCGAGCGGGGGAGCCGAGGAGGGCCGGTCTGGGCAACCCGTGCGCAGAAGGGATGGAGCGGAGCTGTCAGGGGCGCCGTCAGCGCGGTGCACAGCGCGCCCCGAGGTGCCGGCGCGCCACGTGAGCCACGCCCCCTCCCTAAACCACGCCCCCAAACGGTATCCAACCACGCCCCCGAGCAGGTAGGCCACGCCCCCTCCGCTCCTGCAGCCTCCAGGTGGCGCCCGATCCCCGCGCTCGGCCCCGCCCAAGCGGGAAGCGCCCCCTCGCGGCTCGGCGGAGCGCGGCGGCCTCAGGGCGCGCGGTGCCGGCGGCGGCGGCCATGTCCTGCCCGGGCCTCGCTGAGGTGAGGGTCGGGGCCGGGCCCCGCGGGGTTCCGAGGGTCCGCCTGGCGGGGCCGGCCCGGCAGCGGCCCCCTGCAGCCCGACGGCGGTCGGGGACAGCGGGGGTCCCTTCTGGGGGGGGGTGCATGCCGTGGCGCCGGGGGTCCCGGGGTGCTGGGGCTGTGGGTGAGGGGCGTGGAGCCTCTGGGCCCGGCGGCGGTTGGAGGGAGTGGCCCGGTCGGGCGGCGGCGCCTCCGGAGGTCGGGCGCGGTGTGGGCTGCGCGGGGCTCCCCCCAGAGCGCCCCGCGGCGCTGGGCTCCGGCCCGGCCTCCCGTCCCGTCTGTTCTCCTCGCAGGCTTCGTCGTGGAGCACGCGCACCCGCAGGGCTCGGGCCGCGCAGGCCGCGGGGCAGGGCGAGGCTCAGGCCCGGCAGCTGCGGGAGCTTTGGAGCCGCACCGAGAAGGCCGAGCGGCGGCTGTTGGCCTTCGAGAACCTGGTGGGAGAGCTGGGCAGCAACCTGGCTGCGCTGGGCAACCTGCTGCAGGGCTACGGGCACCTCCAGCAGCGCCTGGACAACGTGGAGAACCTGCTGAAGAACAGGAACTTCTGGATCCTGCGGCTGCCCCCCCGGCACCAGGGGCGAGGTGCCCAAGGTGAAGGCGCGGGGCTGCGCTCGCGGTCCTGCCGGTGCTGTGAGCCCTAAGCGCCTCGGTGGCGAGGAAGGGCCGGTCCCCATCCCCGCGGCTGGGGTGGTGAGCCCTGGAGCTGCGCTGCTGCCGGTGTCAGTGCGCAGAGATGTGGCAGAGAGCGCGGCGCAGACCCGGTCGTACGTACAGCGTGGGCTGCGGTTTCGTGCTATAGTCCTGCAGCTCTGTCCCTGGTGCCGCTCTCGCCTTGAGTTGTCTGAGGATCTGCAGCCCACAGCTGGCTCTGCACGTGGGCCCTGGAAGCACAAACACCACAAATTGTGGAAATGCTGGAGCGCTCTGCTCTCAGCGATGGGCTGGGGCAGATGAGCACCTGTGAAACCGAGAGTTGCACCCCCCGCGTGGCCAGGCGTGCTTTGCCCTCAGCTCCTGTGACCAAAGCCAGGCGTTCCCTTCATGTGTGCTACTTCCAGTTATCTGTAATTGCAGCAACCGAGTCACCCAGTGTAACATAATGTTAATTTGTGGTTCCAGGTACCCGTCACATTTGATGACATTGCCGTGTACTTCAACGAGCAGGAGTGGGAGAGACTGGACAGCTGGCAGAAGGATCTGTACAAAGCTGTGATGAGGGGTAACTACGAGACCCTCATTTCCCTGGGTAAGGCACGGGCTCTGCTTCTCTCAGTGAGCTTCTCTTGTGTTTAACTCGGGCTGTTTCTCTCTTGTTCAGTGGGGCTGACTGCCCATGGCTTGCAGAACCTGGGCAGCCAATCATTTTCCATCCTTCCTGCTTGTTACCAGTAAACAAAACTTATAAGTGATATGTAGTAATAGTTAATAGTAGTGATAATAATGCAAACAGCATCTATTATTTAAAAAAAAAAATCCATATGTGATGCTGTTCTTAATGACTGTATGAGAGGATTCAGGATGGTCAGGGAACCATCATGATCTTCCAGCGCAGTTCAGGAATTATCTAGGTGAAGTCTGATAATTGCATCTTGAATGACGTTTTGTTTTCTGTCTTTTTAGCACTGATGTAAAGCGACAGGGACATTTGCACATGCCTTGGTAAAGAACCAACTTAATCATGTTCAGTCCTTCTAAGGACATTTGACATGGTCTTGGATGGTTTGGGCTAGAAGATGTGTCTTATCAGAAGCTGTTTCTTGGGCAACTGGTAGCGTGGTGGTCCATGCAGTTACTGACAATGAGACTTCACTTTTCTCAGTAGAGACTTCATTTTTCTAGCACTACTCTGTAGAAACAGCAAACCTGTTCTTAAAATGATCCATCTGACACAGCCGTCTCTATGGAGCAGGAATCTTTCTGTCCCTGCCTCAGAACTGAACTGATCTGATAGCAATGGATCAGCCAACTTCAAATCACTGCTAATGCTGAGACTGGAGGAAAATGTTAAATTCAGAGCCTCTCCTTTGAGGTTTGAGGTCACCGTCCATTATTTTGATCTTTGCTGTACTTGAGCAACAGCTGTGCTGATGTGTGAATCCCACCACGGAACCACTGTTCTCCCTTGTGTCAGTGCAGGTGGGAGGTCTGCGTCTGTCCAGGCTGCCTGCCAGCGTCTGGGCCCGGGCAATTTGCTACAGTAACAGCCAGTTCCTAACAAAACCTGTTGTCCTCTGCTTCTCTGAGCAGACTATGCTGTGTCCAAGCCTGACATCCTGTCTCGAATTGAGAGGGGTGAAGAGCTCTGTGTCAAAGACTGTTGGAAGCCCCCGCAGACGCTCGACCGAGGCGCTCCAGAACCCCCACAGACGGTCCAGGATGGGCAGGAGCTCACGCAGACACACGGCCCAGGCAGTGAGGAACCTCTGCAGGCACACATCCAAGGCAGGGAGGAACCCATGCAGGGCTGCAGCAAAGACAGTGAGGAGCAGCTGAAGACACGCCTCAGAGATGGTCAGGAGCCCACACAAACGTGCATCAATGGCCACAGTACCCTGCAGACGTGCATCAAAGGTCGCCAGGAGGCCCTGCAGGCACCAGAAGAGATGGACCAGATGGAGGAGGCTTTGGGAAAAGATGTCCGTGTGGAAGCTGACAGGGGTAAGTTTCACATGTGCCAGAGGGACGTGGCAGGTCCTGTCTCAGCCCTGTCAGATCTCCCATTGATGTCTGTTAGGAATGACCTGCTCTGAGGTTCTTTTGATTGTATTGTCTAGTTAACTCTGTGACAGATTTCTGGACAGCTACCCAAGAGAAATGTTTATGCTTGGCCAGATGAATCCTGTGGAGACAAAGGGCTCAAGTAGAGCCTGCAGCAGCGGGGCAAACCTCGTGGTCTCTTCCAGCCCTTTTCCTGTGCAGTTCTGCAGTCCTTCACCTGATTGCACGCATCAGCCCTAATGCTTCTGTAGACAGTACTGCTTGCTTTGCTGAGAGAGGAGACCTCGTTGGAAGTAGGAGCCTGCAGTGGAGGGAGGAGGCTGGAGCAGCCTTGCTAGCTCTGGGGGCTGCAAAAGGAGTCAGGAGAGCCATGGGGCATGGCAAGAAAGAGTTGGAAAAATTAATTGCCAGATTTTGAAGGCCAGGCAAGAAAGGTAGAAGATGCTGGAAAGCTGCAGTCAGAGCCAGAGGTGGAGCTGTGTTTGAGAGCTATTTCTTGTTGGAAGTACAAGCTGGGGGCTACGGAAGCTTCAGGAAAGGCGGAGTGAATGCGGACAGGCAAAGGGCAGGCTCTGTCCTTGGAGGAAGGTTACTATGAAACTATAGGAGCCCCATCATGACTGCAGGTTGGTTTGTGAAGCTCCTTAGGAGATAGAAAGTGATGTTCCATGGGCATGGTTTTTCCCTCTCCATTCAGATTTCAAGTCACGTTCTGTTACTCAGATTTTCTCTGTACTTGAGCTGCAGTTGTGCCTTATGGGCGGATCCTACCATAACACCATGAAATCAGCACCACTTTGCCTGTTAGAGCATGGGTAGCATTTGTGTCTGTCCTTCCTGCCTGCCATCTCTGGGGTTAAGGAGGAACGGTCGTTCTGAGGTTTCTGACCTTTCAGCAGAGTGTTGTTGCAGCCAGTTCCTAACAAAACATGCTGTCATCTGCTTCTCTGTCCCTAAGCAGAGTCTGCTGTGTCCAATCCTGACATCCCATCCCAGACAGATAAGAATCAAGAGCTCTGTGTCCAAGACGCCCAGGATCCCCCAGCGCCATTTATCCAAGACAGTCAGGAACCCCCACAAACACTGAAAGAGATGGACCAGAAGAAAGAGGCTGTGGGAAAAGAAAAAGTCCATTTGAAAGGTGGCACAAGTAAGTTCCCAGGAGGAAGTGCTTCCCCAGCTGTTCCTGTCCCTGCTGTCAGATCTCCCAGCAGTGTCTGAAGGAGGGTATGGCTGGCCTCTGTGCTTAGAGGAGCACTAGCAGGGGAAGGCAGAAGTCCTGGGGTGTGCTATTAATGTGCTACTAGGGAAAATGGAAGATGTTTAATGTTCTGAAGGCAAGTCATGGAAGAAATACCATCTGTAGGGTCAGTGGAGAGAGTTGAGGAGGGAGTAGGCTGCTGTGCAGAAGGGATGGCGTGTGGCACTTTGGTGGCTCTTCCCAGATCTCTCTCTGCTTTTGATCCTGCTGTGTGGCTTCATTCCAATTCCTGCTGATGCCTTGCACATTTTTGATGTCATAGAATCATTAAGGTTGGAAAAGATCACTGAAATCTAATCCAGCCATGATCCCCCCCTCACCATGCCCTCTGACCACGTCCCTCAGTGCCACATTTCTGTGGTTGTGGAACACCTCCAAGGATGCTGACCCCCACCCTCTGGGCAGCCCGTGCCAGTGCCTCACCATGCATGTCACACATCTCCAGGTAGCATCACACCAAAGCAAGGAGACAGAAAACTGGGATGTTTAAAATTGCTTTTATCTCCTTTACAAACAGAATTTCCCAGGGTGGTGATGCATGTTTTGTCCATGAGTGCACAGAAAAAGGAGGTAAGCAGGGAAGATCATCCCGACTCAGAGGTGGAAGATGACCCAGCAGAGTTTGGCTCTGGTGAGTATCCCCATATGTGGAGGATGCAGTGCACAGCAGGCAGGAAGCAGCTCCAGCAGGCTTGGAATGAGGGCTGAGGGGAATGTTTCTTTTGCTGCTGTTAGGGGCATAGATTGATCTAGTGAACTCCGTGACAGATTTTTGGACAGCTACCCAGTGAGGAAGGGCTCTGGTGCAGGGCACAGTGTTCAGCTCTATCATCTCCACAGAAGCAATGAGTTGGAGATGGTTCTGTCAGAAATTAGGGGAAATGTGCTCATTTGCCTGTAACGTTTGGCATTTACTGACAGATGCAAGTTTGACAGGAGCAAAGAGCCTGGAGGTTCTGCAGAACGCAGCCCTCCCATCACTTTTTATCATGCTACACCTCGTGGCCGTTGTTGGTATTGTTTGGGGCGGCTCTTTTTGCACAACCTGCCCTGGTGGCACCGCAGGGCAGCACAGCCGAGTTCTGGGAGCAGCAGATCTGCCCCTGGCACCCACTGGTCTGCTTCATGCATGTGGGCAGCAACTCTGCAGCAGCACCTGCGCCTTTCCTCACTGCATTCTCAGATTTGTTGGCAGGTCAATTAAGAAGTGTGCTCAGTGCTTTGAGACCTTACCAAAGCGTCAGATTGCTCTGAGGGTGAGTGACTCACGGCTCCGTTGTCTCTTTCCAGAGGAAATCTTTCTGTCAGAAAATGAAAAGGCCTCTGAAGCGGCTTCTCGTCCTGTAAGCATCAAGGTGAAAGAGGAAAGGCCCGTGGCCTCACAAGAGGCATCTGCACCTTCTCCTGACCCCGAGGTCCAGAAGTGCCCAGGAGAGCAAGCCAAAGCCAAGAGCAAGAAGAAGCCGAGCAGGTATGCGAGCAGCAGCCTGCTGATGGGCGACTGCCGGCGCGGCTACGTGCGCGAGTGGTCGCACCCCTGCACCGAGTGCGGAAGGCGCTTCCGCCTGAAGATCAACCTCATCATCCACCAGCGGAGCCACGCCAAGGAGGGGCCCTATGAGTGCACGATATGCGAGATCAGCTTCACTGACAAAAAAAGCTTGGTCCTTCACCAGGGCATCCACACACAAGAGAGGGCCTTTGCGGCCAAGGTGTGGGGGAACACCCACCCGGAATTGAGGATGGGGCCGAGGAAGAAGCTCTGCAGGTCTCTTCATGGCAGTGCCCAAAGCCTGGCTTACGGGACACGTGCAGGGGGGTCCTGGCTGGGCCAGGCCAAGGAGGAGCCATCCAGACCCTATTTGTCACAACAGCAAATGCCTAGCGCTCATCCAAGGAACGTGGTTAAATGCAACCTTTGCAACAAGAGTCTCTCGTGCCCCTCTTCCCTCCAGCGTCACCTGAAGACCCACAAGCCGTACTGCTGCTCCACCTGCAAGAAATGCTTCAGCCGCCAAACTCACCTGGTGCGCCACGAGCAAATACACGAACGCCAGAAAGCCCTGGAGAACCAGCAGCCCAAAGCAGAGCAGCCCGCAGCAACGGCCGGCTGGCCCCAGCCATAAGGAGCCCTGGATGCCCGGCCAGAGCGCTGCTCACACGCTGAACCAGGCACTTGAGAAGTGCAGCCAGAGCTGTTCAGTGAAGGCACTCCTGGTGCTTGCTGCAGAACACATACTCCCAGATAATCCTAGACTTGTGATATCCCAACTTGGAAGGCACCCTCCAGCGGCACCGGTTCCCATTCAAGAACTGCCGCATCCACTGCTGTGGTGGGAGCGCAATCCGGCCTGCTGTGAAACTAGGAAATAGGGTGGCAGTTTGGGAGGCAACAAACGACAACAGGAGAGATTCCAAATTGCTTGTTTCCCTAGGGAGAAACTGAGCATCAGGACGGATTTTTGCACACACTGGGATGGTGTGCCATCTATCAGATGGACTTCCCGTGGTTGCAGAATGAATCAAAGCCTGGATGCCATTATGTAGAACAAATTACGGAAGCCTCTGGTGATACAAAATGCTTTACTGTCCCTCAGTTTTGTGTCTGCTGGCTGATGCATGAAACTGTCCCAGACTGACCTCCCCACATGAGCAGGTATGTCTCCTGCAGCCCAGCAAAGGAAGTTGTAAGCGGCTGTTGAGCTCAGCTGTTATTTGATGCTGGAGCCAACCACTTTGTTTTGGAAACAGAATTTAACAGTGAAGTGGAAGGACAGAAGGGCCTCAGACTGGAAAATTAGAGTGAATTCCCAATGAGCTCTTCATTTTGGTGACTGTTTCTTGGCCACGATTGCCAGGTGGAGAACGGGGCACTTCTGAGATCCCATCATGTCCTGGCCATGCTCGTCTGATAACCCATCCTGCTGATTAAATCCACTGAACATGAGATCTGCTGGGGAACACCAGTCCATTGAGCTGGAAGACAGGCAGAACAAGACAACCCGCGACTCTGCAGGGATGCTGTGGGTCGGGTCCCAGCAGCAATCTTCCCTTGAAGAAGGCCAGCCTTCAAGATGGCTAATAGCCTCTTAAAAGCTAAGAATGCTTTTAAGAAAACTCTGCAGGTAGGATTCCTCCTGTGCTGCAGCACAGCCTGCACAGGGACCCCCTTGCCTTGGATGTGTTGGCTGACACAGAATCACAGAAGCATAGGGGTCAGGAGGGGCCTCTGGAGATCCTGCAGTCCAACCCTCCTGCTAACACAGGTTCCCTATGGTAGGTTGCATAGGAAAGTGTCCAGGTGGGTCTTGCTAAGTCAGCTTCTCTGCACTGGAGTGTTCCCTCTGCTCATCCCTGCTGTGCCCTGAAGCCATGCACAACTCCTCTATAACTAACCACGTGGAAGAATAGTGACGCTAGCTACCTCAGCTGTCCCACAGAGAGGCAGCCTGGTAGGTGACAAAGCCAGGCCAGAGGGGCACTGGTGGCCCCAGGAACCACGTGAGCCACCAGATGCTCTGCTGGGGAACACAAACCACGTGTAGAGAGAAGCCCTGCTGGCATCGCCACGCAGGCCAAGCTGCTAGCACACTTGAGTTCTTTTTCTCCATTTAATTGTTTGATGTGATTACTTGAAATTATGAAGTGTGTGCCCCTCTCTGGGCAGGGTGTGTGGGGAACCAATTACTTTAGATTTTTCATTCCTGGCCACCTGTTAAGGTCTGAAGGGCCACAAGGTGACATTGCCTGGCCACATCCTATCGCACGCATCCATGGTGCACAGGACAGGGCTGGGCTGCACTGCTGTGCCCTGCTTTAAATGCTCCAGGCCATTCTCACGCTGTCCTGCACTTGTCCCCAGCACCATGGCACTGTGAAGCTCCATGAGACAGGGGTGGCTGCTGCCTTGCAGGCTGTGAGGTGATGATCTGGCAGCAAGCTCTGCTGCAGCGAGGGCTGATATTGGTTGTCCCTGCCCAGGTAACTGTCACAGTAAATCCCTGCACTGCAGGGCAAGTCAGCTGCTGCAATGGTGTCATCACACACCTCTGAGTCTGGAGGCTGCGGGGAGGAGATGGGCCTGGAGCATTTGCTTTGTGAGTGGGACCAGTCTTTTGTAGGAAATCTCTCATCCCTTTCTCAGGCTGTGGAATCAGTAAAATGTTTTGTCTGTACGTGCGCCTGTTCTTGGTTATCTTTCTGCAGGTGTATGTGTTAGTGCTGCTCACATAGAAGGGAGCAGGGGCTGCACTATGCAGCTTAAGGGAGATCTGGCCTCTGAGCATCTGGCACGCTGACTGATCTGTGTGCATGGCTGCACCTGCACACACCTCTATGGCTCCCAGAGCTGCACTGCTTCCATCTCACCCAGGAAGTCCCTCATGTGGGTCCCCATTGCCATTGTGGGCCTGAGGGTGTGAGGGTATGGCATGGAGCTGCATCAGGGGAGGGCAGGGAGTAGAGAGAGGCACTGCCCCAGAGGGCGGAGGGCACAGCCCTGAGCTGCTGGAGCTCACAGAGCATTGGGACAATGCTCTCAAACAGAGCATTTGGGTGGCCCTGTATGTGGCCAGGGGTCGGACCTCAGTGGTCCTTGTGGGTCCCATCCAACATGGGACATTCACTGGGCATCTTTGGCCACCACTGGCCCATGGCAGTGGCCACGCTGCATCATGAGGGCACGGCCTCCCAGCACGCAGTGCACAGAACGGGCAGGGGGCGCTGGGGGGCATTTTCTCGGCCGTTGCTGAGGGGGGCCCCGGGGGGGTGCAGATAAGGCTACGCCCAACGCATCAGCACCACTGTGCTCAGGCCCGGCCTCAGTTCTGCCACCGTCCACAGGGTGTCACCAGGCTGCCACTGTCATCCCCCTTATCCTACGACGTTCCTAGGACGCCATTGTCCCCTCCGTCATGCCGTGTCCCACGCGGCTGCTGTTACCACACATTACCTGGCCAGGATGGGTGTCCAGTCTCAGCATCCCCTCTGCTGGGAGGCACCGTGGTGGCCGTGGCCATCAGTCCTTGGTGCTGTGCCCACATCCTTCACAGTGGGGCCACCCAGTGCTGCCCAACCAGTGCTGCATCCAGGCAGCTCTCAGCCTGCCCCCATAGCAGAGGTACTCTGACCTGCTGTACCCAGAGCACGGTTGGCTTCTGGGCTGCAAGTGCAGCGTCTGTGCTGGGATGCATGACGGCAACGGCACCTGGGACACGGTGTGACAGGACCGAAATCGCAAAAGCTGGGCTGAGGAGAGGAGGAGGAGGGGCTGCCCATGGGCGATGGAGCTTTGGCAGGCCATGGGGCAGAGCAGAGGGCAGATAACGGCTTTGTTGTGCTAATGCTGCCCAAGAGCCGCAGTTTGCAGCTGAATGGGGCTGTGAATAGGAGCTCTGCATCTCTGTAGCCAGGCTCAGAGCTGGGCCTGAGACCCCAGGCGGTCAGCGGCACCCATGTAGTGACGCCAGACAGCACAGGGTTTCGGCGGGGACGTGGGGTGACAGGCATGCAAGGACAGTACCGCAGTGATCCCGCTGTGGCTCCGGCCCCATCGACACCCAAGCTCAACAGGAGATGGCGTCAGTCCAATCCTTTATCCAAACCTCTCCCCGTTTGTGCGGTGACTCCGGTTGTCCCAGCAACAACAGCCTCTCCCTGGGCACCCGCACTCCCCAGCCAACCTCAACGCTGTTACGAACTGAAGTAACCCTGATTTCAAGCGCTCCGTTCCCCGTCCCACAGTGCCCAACGCACCGAGCTGCTCTTTGGCTCAGCCTTTTTCCACCGGGCAGCAGCACAGCCCAGCTCAGCCCTACCACCAGACCAGCTCCGGTGGGTCCAGGGCCACTCGGTCTCCTCGTGCTCACGCAGTGGATCAGCCGGCTCCATCCTCATCCCTGTGGGGCTGTGATGCCGGCTGCCCGCCGCATCCCTCCACCGCAGGCTGCCGCACCTCTCCGCCTGCAGAAACGCCGCCCCTTCCATGCCATCTGCAGCCCTCGTGCTACGGATTATCCTGGGTCAGCGGCTTGCAGCGGTCCGTCCCCGGCCCGCGGTTTGGCAAGCTGGCAGCGGGAGCGTTGGCCACGGCGTGGACCTTCTGGTGGTGGTTCAAGGACTGCCGGTGGCGGAAGCTCTTGCTGCAGCCGCTGCACTGGAAGGGCCGCTGCTGGGTGTGCCGGCGCTGGTGCTCCTCCAGCAACGTCTGCATGGGGAAGCTCTCCGTGCACTCGATGCAGCGGTAGAGCCGCTCCCCGGCTGCGCTGGCACGCGGCCGTCCCGCCCAGCCGCCCCGCAGCTGCACCCCGTGGATGCGTTGGTGTTTCTGCAGGTGGTGCTTCTGGATGAAGCCCTTGCCGCAGGCGGGGCAGCAGTAGGGCCGCTCCCCAGTGTGGATGCGGTAGTGTTTGTTGAGGTTGGATTTCTCGTTGAAGCTCTTCCCGCAGGCGGGGCACTGGAAGGGCCGCTCTCCCGTGTGCAGGCGCTGGTGCCGCAGCAGAGCGGCGTGGTGGGCCAGGCTCTTCCCACAGGCCGTGCAGATGAAGGAGCCGTTGCTCTTCCTCGCGTGGCTCTGCTGCCGCGCCAGGAGGCTGCGTTTCAGCCGGACGTTCTTCCAGCCCGGTGGTGGCGGCACACGGGGCTCATCCCCCACGCCAGGCGGGCCGTGCTCCTCCGCGCCAGCCTGCGTCGAGGCGGCCTCTGTGGCGGCGTCCTCCCCCAGCAGCATCCCCTGGGGCAGAGCAAATGGCTGCTCGGTCTCCGTGCCGTGCCCGTGTTCTGATGGGAAATGCAAGGCCGGGGCTGGGCGAGCTTCTACTGGGATGACTGCAGGCTTGAAGTCAGGCTGAGCAGCCCCGTGTTTGCAGAGCTCCCCTAAGCCCTCTGCTGCCGCCTTCTGCTCGTCCATGACGGCGTGGCTCTCCCAAGGCACCGGCGGCTCCTGGCCCAGGGGAACCTCCTCTTCCAGCCTCACAGAGGACACCTGTGGCAGGGCCAGCATTTCCAGTCCTTCCTCCTGCGGCTGCTGCTCTTCTGTCTTGATCACGATCTTCTCACCTGCTGAGAAACAGTAATTCATTCCCAGCAAAATAAAGCTCTCCCATGCCTGTATCCCCAGCAGTGGAGCAGAAGCTGGCCTTCCCCTGCAGCAGGCAGGTGAGACATGAGCAGACAACCAGCAAATGTGCTGCTACAGATGGAGCAAGAGGGATCTACCACGAGCAAAGGGGGAGAAGGGCACAAGGCAGAAGGGCGCTGTGTCTGCTGGGGGCTGCCTGGGGACATTCAGTGGAGCAATGATGTAATATTCATAAAGAACCCAAAGCAGGAAAACATGAAAGCAAAAGTGCAGCTGCAGAGTCCTCTGTCCTGGAGGGAACTCTGTTAGGAACGGCAGAGATTAGTTGGGTAAATCTAGAGGAAATGACCAAAGCAAAACCTTCCAGGAGCAGGAAGAGGCCACAGAGCCACTCTCACACTAAGCCTTGCCCACGCTTTTTCCTCTCTTGCCAAGTGTGCTGCTCTGGGCTTAGAGTTTTGGTGTGGTCTCTTCCAGATTTCCTTCCCCCTTCGGCACTGATTTTCCTTCTCCGTTTTCAATTTCCATTCACTCAACCTGCACACAACCCTTCCCCACCATCCTTGGCATTCACTGCAGTGCCATCAATGCCACCACTGCTGTGACTCACCGCCACCACCGTGCCCCAACACAGCTCCCTCCTCCAGCAGCCCGTGGGTCCTGGAAGCTGAATCCTCCCCATCCTCAGTTGGCAACAGCAGAGCAGATTTGGAACTGGTGTCCCCGGGCCCTGGGGGAAGAAGCAGATGTGCAAAGAGCTGATCCCGGACACCAACATGAGCCGACAGTGTGCCCAGGTGGCCAAGAGGGCCAACAGCATCCTGGCCTGCATTAGAAACAGTGTGGCCAGCAGAAGCAGGGAGGTGATCAACCCCCTCTACTCAGCACTGGTGAGGCTGCACCTCGAGTACTGTGTTCAGTTTTGGGCTCCTCGCTACAGGAAAGACATTGAGGCCCTGGAACGTGTGCAGAGAAGGGCAACGAAACTGGTGAGGGGTCTGGAGCACAAACCTTATGAGGAGCGGCTGAGGGAGCTGGGATTGTTCAGTCTGGAGAAGAGCTCAGGGGAAACCTCACTGCACTGTACAACTTCCTGAAGGGAGGCTGTGGTGAAGAGGGATTTGGCCTCTTCTCCCAGGCAATGAGCAGGACATTTGGGTATTGGCCGCAAGTTGTACCAGAGGAGGTTTAGGTTGGACATAAGGAAGAACTTTTTCTCTCAGAGAGTGGTCAGGCAGTGCAATGGCTGCCCAGGGAGGTGGTGGAGTCGCCGTCCCTGGCAGTGTTCAAGAGGCGTCTGGATGAGGAGCTGCGTGATGTGGTTTAGTGCTGGTGGTGGCAATGGTGATGAGGAGACGGTTGGACTGGATGATCTTATAGGTCGTTTCCAACCTTGTGATTCTATGATTCTATGATTCTATGATTCAACACCAGCACCCCTCAGGGAAGAGCTGCTCCTGCACGGCTGGGGCCTGGGCACAGCTTCTGCAGGACAGGTAGAGCAAGGAGGCTGATGTCAGCCACGCCGGGTGACTGACTTTAGTTACCTCAGCAAGAACTGAACTTCGGACTTTATCACCGTTTTAAAATTTCAGCCCAAAATAAGCAATGCTAAAATTTAGGACCGCTCCCAGCAAATTCCTCCAGGGTGGTGCATGTGTGCAGGGGAACACCTGTACTGGAAGACAGGATTGCAGAGTGCCGTGCCAGCGAGGCACGACGTTCCCCCAGTGCTGAGAACCACCAAAGGCTGAGGATGTGACGCACAGCTGTCACCTGTGACCAAACCCTAACGGTGCCAAGGCCTTGCCATTCACTGCTTGTTCTCCAAATATCCAGATAACAGAGTAACCTATGCAAAGCAAAGTTCAGCATGGGATATGACAGTCTGACACAAGCACAGGGAATGAATCTCACCGAGAGAGACCACAGCCTCGTAGCTCCCCTTCACTTCCATCCTGTACAGCTCCTGCTGCCGGCTGTCCACACCGCCCCACTCCTGCTCTGCCAAACAGGCAGCATCGTCCTCACCTGACGCAGGGACCTGGAATGGCAGGAGGCACCTCCTGAGCGCTGTCTTGCCTCGTCTCTCCCCACACAGCCCCCCTGTGTCTGTGTGACAGCACAGAGCTCTTGGGGAAAGGCCCATGCCCTGGCCTGAGGCCTCTCCCCTAACAGCCAGGAGGTTTGCAGCTCCTTCTCCAGATCCACGCCATCAACCTGGGGCAGTCCCCATCACATCAGAGCATGACATGTATGGGAAGGCATCCTACCCTGCAAGGCATCTAGCAGGACTCAGCAGGGCTACATCTGTACTTCGTTCTCTTTTTTTCACTGGAGATGGGGAGGAGCTGGAAGGGCTCAAGGCAAAGCTTGGAAGGAGCCACATCCCTGCTGCCCCGCCCTGCACAACACCCACAAGAGCATTCCATCCACACCGTTACCTTGAGCGCATCCTCACTGCCTTACACACATTCGTTGGATGAAGTTTGTCCCAGATTTCCTGAGGCTGGACCCCATTCCCCAGGGCTCACCCTTGCTACCTTACACTTGGTCCTTGGCCCCTGTTACTCCGAGCTCGTTCTCCACTCCCTAGGACTCATGCCCCGTGCCCCAGGGCTCATCCCCGTTACCTTGGGCTCACTGCCTGTTCCCTGGCACTCGTCCCACGTTACCCTGGGCTCATCCGCTGTGCCCTGGGATTCACCCCTACTACCTGAGGCTCACTCCCTGTGCCCCGGGGCTCATCCCCCGTTCCTTGGCGCTTGTCCCTCACACCACAGACACACCTCCATGACCTGAGGCTCACCCCCGTGCCCTAAGGCACATCTCCCATCACTTCGGGCTCAACCCCGTTCCCTGGGGCTCATCCCCCGCGCCCTGGGACCCACCCCTCACCCTGTCGCCTCCCCCCGTCACCTGAGGCTCATCCCCGCCAGTTCCCAGTCCGTTCCGCGGCGCCCAGCCGGCTCTGTTCCGCAGCTGCCTCTCGACGTGCTCCAGCCGCCTCGCGCTGTCCCGCAGCAGGGCGCTCAGCGCGGCCCAGCGGCGCTCCAGCTGCCCGCCGACCTCCAGCACGGCCTTCTCCAGCTCCGACATTTTCTTCTCGGCCGTCTCCGCGCGGCCCTCCAGGCTCAGCAGCCGCACGGCCTGCGCCTCCACCTTCCGCTCCACCGCCTGCACCGCCGCCACCACCGTCCACAGCGAGATCTCGTGCACCGCCGGCGGCCGCTTCGCCCCTTCGGAGGGGACGGCGACGGGGCCGGGGGGCTGCGGGGGGAGCGGCTGCCAGGCGTCGGGCCCCCACTCGGGCTCCTGCGGGCGGGGAGAGGAGGAGGTCAGGGACGCGGCGGGGCCCTCCCGCGCCCTCCCCGCGCTGGCGGGGCCCGACCCGGGCCCGTCCTCCCCGCCGCGGCGGGTCCCGCTCCCAGCTCCCCGCGGCGTCAGGCACCGCGGTGGAAAGGAGGCCCGCCGCCCGCCGCGCCCGTACCTGAGCGGGGCCCCACCGGGCCATGGCCACCCCACACCGCCGCCGCCGCCGCGCGATGGCGCCCTCTCGCGGCCCGCCGAGGCGCCGCCGCCCCTCCGCTCCCTCAGCGCCGCCCGGCCCTCCGCACTGCCCCGGATCCAGACGTCACTCAGCCGTAGGCCTCCCACCACCCCGCTCGCTCCTCCCAGTCCCCAAAGACCCCGAATCGTTCACAGAAGCGCGGAGTTCCCGCTTCTCCCCGTACAACCCCAGCTCCTGGGGGGGGGGGGGGGGGGGGGGGGGGGGGGGGGGGGGGGGGGGG
>NW_024885160.1:13318-25061 GCF_019232065.1 Centrocercus urophasianus | reverse complement strand
ACCTCTCAGTCCCCAAAAGCCCCACCAACGTTCACAGAACCACTCCGTTCCCAGGACTGGTTTAATTAGCCCATTAACCAGCCTGCCCCACAGCACGGCCCCCATCATACAGGCACAGGGAACCCCTCCCCACATCATTTTCCAACACGCGTTATTTTCCAACACAACCCACTCTCGTTCCCTCGCTGCCCACCAGCAGTGCCCACCCCACATGCAGCGCTCCCTCCAATTCCACCATTTTACCCCCGAATTCTTCCCGTCATGGCTCTAAAATGCCCCCGGCTTGGCAGCCAGGGAGGGGTAGACCTCAGGGCAGCAGCAAGGACCCGCAGGAGCTCCACGAAGGGCACAGACATGGGATGCTGCAGCGGGACACGGATGTGCTGGAGGGTGTCTGTATAAAGGTGACAAAGCTGGAGGTTTCCCAGCAGCAGCACAGCAGAGCTACATGCAGCTGTGGGGAGGAACCCAATTCCCACAGCCAGAGCCCCAAAGCAGCTCCTCACAGCTGCTCCTCCCACCTTCAGGAAGAGGAGCACACAGCCATAGGCGCCAGGCAGGGTGGGATGGTCCAGCCACAATGCCCAGAGCCCACGGTCGAGGATGGAGAGAGAAGAGCAGGCAGCAGCCCCATCTTCAGAAGTGCCCCCTCGCCCTCCTCTCCCCCTCCCCTACACAGGCTCAGAGCACAGAGGCAGTTTGCTGCCGCACTCATGCGGGCTCTCCCTTCTCATGTCGCTCTTCTGGTGCCCTCACGAGCAGTGGAGCTGCTTGTAGGCTTTCTGGCACTCGTTGCACCAGTAGCGCTTCCTGCCCGCGTCGCTCTGGCTGTGGTGGACGAACTCGGAGGCCCAGACAAAGCTCCTATTGCAGCAGAGACACAGGGTGAAGTGATGCCGGTCAGCGTGCGTCCTCTGGTGCAGCACCAGAAACTTCTGGCTGGAGAAGTTCTCCATGCATTCGGTACACGTATACGTAATTTTCTGAGGAGACAGTGGGAACCGGCTGGGGTTGGACTTCTCCCACTGCTCCCTGGTGCTGCTGCCCTGGGTGTGGGGCTGGGCGGCCCTGCAGGGCGCCAGGCTGGAGCCCCCCTCGGTGTCGGAGGGTGGGCAGAACCCCGTGGCCGCCCGGATCCGCAGGTGACGCCGGATTTTCTTCTTGGACTTGAAGGTCTGGTTGCATTCGATGCAGATGTACGGCACCCAGTTGCTGTGGCTCTTCTGGTGGATGATGAGGTTGATCTTGAGCAGGAAGTTCTTCCCGCACACCACGCACCTGTAGAACTTCTCTCGGGAGGAGTTTCGCTGGCAGGCAGCGGTTCTGCCCACGCTCTCCTCTGGCTTTGCCAGCAGATCAGCCGAGCTGCTGGGCTCCACGTGTGCTGCTGTTTGGCAAAGGTCTGGCATCTCCTCCTTGCTCGGCTCTTCAGGAGCATCCGCTGCCACACACTGGCCGCTGTTCCCTGCACCTTTCAAGTCCTCCTTTTGCAGACCCTCCTCGGCACCGATCCGCTCCTGCAGGACCTCTCCTGGGATCCCCACCTCAGCACCTGCTGGAAATTTGGCAGAACCCCAGCATCACTCTTCCGCTCAGTCCTGAGAACAAGGCATAAAGACCCAGGGGGCATAAAGACCCTCATGTCTCCCTCTCTCCTCGCCCAGGAGCTGCTACCAATGCCAGCACTGCTCTCTTCTTCCAGCCCAGTGCCTTCCCAGACCATAGACCCACCCAGAGCACAGCTGGACACCACTACAGCCAGTCACCTCAGACACCCCAAGGGATGATGAACATCACTGAGGATGGGAAGAGCCCAAAAGAGACATCAAGGGCTCATCCTTCAGCGCAAACCAACTGACTGACTTGGTTCACACCAAGCCATATCCCATTTTTATATAGTTTCAAAGCTGGTAACTGGATTTACTGCGCTAACCCCTTCTTGGCCCATGTGAATCATGTAGAAATCTGTCCAAAAAGCCTCAGCAAAGGTTCATGCAGAGCTAATGCTGCATACTGTGCTCCCTGAGCCCCCAGCCCAGCAGGAGGGAGGAAGGGCTCTGCACTTTACCTGCTGCAGGAGGAAGAGATGGAGGCAGGCTCAAGGTCAGCACTTCCTGGCAGCACGTGGGGATGGGGCAGGGAGGGGAGGTAGCCAGGTGGCTGAGATCTGCTGGAGCTCCTATGGCTTCCTGAGGAACGTGTGCTACAAGGGCAGAGGCGGGGATTACGACCTCAGGTGAGGCACAGCCAGGGCTCAGGGTCCCTCGCTTCGGTGGACTCGCCAGACACTCGTGTGCACTACTGTCAGATGCATCCGAAGGGCTCCTGCTGTCCTCCAGGCTCCTGCATCTCCCTGTAGAAGACTGCTCTGTCTCCACCTGCAGCAGGGCTTCACCGCTCGCACAGCCAGGACCGTCGGGTTCTGGGGACAGAAGAGTGCTCATCATCACCAGCCCCTGCTGGGGTCCATAGGAGCCAGCACAGGGCCGGAGGGTCCCCTCTGGGGGTCTCAAGGCACTGGGCTCCGTGCCAGGGGGAGACTTCCAGGCTACTGATGTTCCCAACACAATCCCCTGTGCACGGCCACAGGAGCTGCCCCTGTCCCTGTGGCTGAGGGCAAGGACCGCTGGCGTGCTGGTAAGCAGGCAGGAGCCAGGATCCGTGCATGGCTGAGACTCAGCATCACTCACCTGCAGCTGGCTTCAGGGACACCGCCGTGCCCTCCAGGCCTGGCTCTGCTGGTTCACATGGCTCTCCTCTTTCCATCTGCAATAAGACTTCAGGCTTGGCTAGGTCACAGTCTGCTCAAGGACAAGACAAACATCAGAGACGTGAAGCATCTTTGCAGGTGCATCCACTGTCTTCTGCACGTGCTGTCATCATACAGCCCACACCCCATCCATCAAAACCTCACCTCCAAACAAGCTGCACGCCAGGAGTTACAGGCAAAGACAGGGAGCTCTATGGAGGATCTGAAAAGCACCCTCAGGCTCATCTGATAATTCATCTCTGCTCCACCTAGGATTACTAGACAAACCTGTTCTCCCAGAATTCCCCCACACAACAGGTGTAAAGTGCCCTGAAGACAGGAAAACAATCTGGCCCACTGCAGGATTTGGCTCGTGCCTCATTTTTCACCTGGGTTGTACTTGGAGGTGAGCTCACGAGATGCTAAGGGGACACCAGCTGCAGGGAAATCCAAGCCCACTGCTCCCTTCACCTCAGCACTGGGTAGAATCAATGACAAGCGTGAGGGTTTCAGGTTGGACAGAGCTGATTTTGTCCACGTGTCTGCTATGATGCCATGCTCTGGCCTTAGGAGAAAACCAGTGTTGGTAACACGATGATGTTTCAGTTGCAGCTGAGCAGTGCTGGGCAGACATTTGGGTTTCTCAACTTCTCATGCTATCCTGCCAGCAAGTGGGCTGAGTGGCACGAGGAGCTGGGAGAGGACAGAACCTACACTGGCCAGAGAGAGATGTTCCATACGACATCGTGGGATACACACAGGAAACCTGACAGAGATCGTGGCAGTGAGAATTTGTAAGGCAGCTCAGAGAGGACGGCATCCCAGCTTTCCACAAGGAGACACTGAGCACTTTCTACCCCCTCCTGAGCCCGACAGCCTCCACTTGCTCCCAGAGGGGACAAGAGTTGGAGCTGATTGTTTGGGGCTACAGATCCCAATGAGAGGTAAAGAAAAGCAACCCAGGGAGAGCAGCCCGGATAGCGATGGGAAATGCCAAACCAGCACGGATGCATACACAGGGACACCAGCATTTCACAGTTGCTCTGCATCACGCTCCGATGCAGCTCCTTCTGCTCATCATCCAGGAGGGCCCACTCGTCCCTGCTGAACTCCACAAAGACATCCCTGAAAGTCACCGGCAGCTGTGGGCAGAGGGCTGGGCTCAGTGCGTCTGCCAGCTCCTCCCAGCCAGCTCCCAGACCCTGAGAGCCCCATTAGCAGCCCTTCAGATTCACCAAAAGGCCCCTTCGCCCCTCCTAATGGGCCCACAAGCAACCTCCAGGCCCACTCTCAGCCCCCTCCCCCCATCAGCCCATTCAATCTCTCCATAGCACCATGTGCATCCCATAGGCTACTGCACTGTTCCCAAAATGATTTCTCAGTCCTTCAAAGGCCCGTCATTGACCCCGAAACCCAAATCTAGCCTGCCTCACCCTTCTCCCAGAATCTCTGTGCAGGAGCCCCATGGCTCAGTACCAGCCCCAGACACCCCCAGCCCCCTTCTGGCCCTTGAAGCAGCCCCCAGCTTCACACCCAGAGCATCAAAAGCCCCCAAACTGCTGAAAAAGCATCATCCCCCAGCCTCGGTTCCACAAAGTCCCCATCAGTAACTGCCAGACCACCTCACAGCCCCACAGACAACCTCTTAGCCCCCCACAAACGGACCTCAGCCTGACACCCAGACCCCCATAAGGAAGCCCTACGTTGATCCCCTGCCCCACAAACATCGCCTCAGCCCCCAGGCTGACCCTCAGCCAAAGGCTCCATAACAGCCCCCAGCCTGACTCCCAGCCTCAACACAGCCCCATAACGACGCCAGGACCGACCCCAGCCCCCCGATCACCCCCTCAGCCCGAACGAGCAGCCCCCAGCTCAATCCCTGCCCCCTAACAGCCCCGATCAGAGCCCCCACGTTCACCTCTGCCCCACGCACCTCCCCAGCCCCCCAGCAGCACCACCAGCATTCTCAGTGCAGACGTCCAGCCCGGGAAGCTTCACCCCCAAAGCCACCGGCGACCCCCAGCCCCACTGACACTCCTTCACAGCCTGAGGGCTCCCGAGCAGCTTCCAGCCAGACCCCCAGCCGGCCCCACGAGCAGCCGCCAGACCCACGACCGACGCCTCCCCGAGAAGGGCCGTACCGAGGGCAACCGCGGCCCCCAGGCTTCCCTGTCCCTCAGCGCAGCCTCTGCCCGCTCCAGCCGCCGCTCCAGGGCCTCGATGCGGGCGTACAGCTCCTCCATCACCACACCGACACCCGACGGGACGGGACGGGGCAGCCCACGGCACCCGCCCTCCCCCATCGCTCCCACCGCAGGCCTCGTGCAGGCAGCGCCCCCTGCTGGTCGGGATGCGCGCTGCACCGCTCTCTCGGCTCACGTGGCGGTGCCGCCTCTCCTCGCCGCGCATGGCGCCCTCCGGCCGGCAGGGGGCGCTGTTGCAAAGAGCGGCGGCCAGGCGGCACCTCCCGGCGGTACGGCGCCAGGTGCGGTCGAGGCGGCGGCGGCGGCTCCGGGCGCGGGGCAGGTGGGCCGGGGTCCTTCGGTTCGGTTCGGTTTGGCTCGGTGCGGTTCGGTGCCGTTGTGCGGGGACGGGAGCCGGGTCTGGGTGACGCTGTGTGGGGAAGGAAGCGTGGGCCCGGTGTCTCCGCACAGACTTGAGGCCCTGGGTTCGGTGCCCGCACGTGGAACGGCGGCCGGTCCCACGGCCCCGTCCCGGTGCCGTGTAGTGGGGGCGAGGCCCGGCTCTCCTGACCCCGCACGGAGAGATAGCGGCCGGTCCTGCCGGCCCCATGCCGGGGAAAGCTCCATCTGGGCGCCCTCGCAGAGGTGAGGCCTCGTGTCCCCGCACGGAGGGATGCGGAGGGCTGGGGTCCACACGTGGGATGAGGGCCCCGTGTGGGGGCAGGCCGCGGTCCCAGGTGAGAACCCGTTCCTGGTGACGTGATACGTGGGGGGAGAGCTGGGATGGATGTCCCCAGGCAGAGCGAGGGCCCCGGTGCCGCTGTTCCCTACCTGACTTAAGAGCCCGTTTGCCAGCGGAATGGGAAAGCCAGGCCCCGGTGTCCTCTGTGTGGGGTTAACAGCCCGGTCCTGGTGTCCCTGTATGGGCGGGGAAGGCCGGGTCTGGGGTCCTGGCATGGAATTAAGGCCTCGCTCCTGGTGTCTTCACATGAGGTCACTGCCCCGGTCCTGGTGTGCCCGCCGTGCCCTCACAAGGCAGGAACCCCAGTCCTGGTGTCCCCATGTGAGAGGCTCAGTCCCGGTGTCTCTGTATGGGGAGGGAAGCCCTCTCCCGGTGTGCCAAGGCCTCACAGCTCTCCCTCCCACCCTTAGCAGCTCAAGGACCCTGCAGGACACCGGGAGCAGAACAGCTGCCGGCCTCAGCCTGTCCTTTGGAGCGGGACATGGCCTCCGCGCTCCCCGGCAGCTGCCTCTGCTCATCCGGCCTCCCTCAAGCACCAGGTGAAGCCGTGCCAAGCAGCACCGCCAGCATCTCGCTGTGGACAGTGGTGGCTGCAGTGCAGGCGGTGGAGAAGAGCGTAGAGGCCCACGCCTCCCGGCTGCTCAACCTAGAGCGAAGGACGGTAACCACTGAGAAAAAGTACTTGGACTGTGAAAAAACAGTGGTGGATTTTGGGAACCAGCTGGAGAGCAAGCTGACCGTGCTGGGCACTCTCATCCGGGAGTACGGGCAGCTGCAGCGGCGTCTGGAGCACATGGAGAACCTGCTGAAGAACAGGAACTTCTGTGTGTTGCGTCTGCCCTCCGGCCTCAAGGTAACAAACTGCACCCACAGGGTGGTGAGGCACTGGAACGGGCTGCCCAAGGAGGCTGTGGATGCCCCATCCCTGCAGGCATTCAAGGCCAGGCTGGATGTGGCTCTGGGCAGCCTGGGCTGCTGGTTGGCGACCTGCACACAGCAGGGGTTGGAGCTGGATGAGCATCGTGCTCCTTTGCAACCCAGGCCATGCTGTGATCTGGATGTTCCCTGTGGGCACTGAGTGTGCCCCAGTGCTGGTGGCACCTGGTTGAGGTTTCCCAGGAAACCCTTTATTTCCCCAAGCACATCAGCTGCCTGTGAGGAGGATGTTTTACTGTGCTAGAAATGCAAATACAACTGGGGGTGGTTGTTTGTATGTGTATTCCAGTTTATATTTACTCGAATCTCTTTGCAAAAGGACAGATGGTTACTAAATCCCCATAAAAATAACACTGAAGGAAACAGAACGGTGAGAAACTGGCAATATGCTTGCCCTGAATTAGCACAGAGGAAGAAAATTCTTCAGACTGAGGATCTGAGTCGTAACGATGCTTTGAGGCATAATTTCTTTTGTCTTTTCAGCACCTAATGTATGGTAGCAGTGATAAATAGAAATGCAGAAGTTCTCTCTTGGTAGTGCTGTAAGGATGGCAGAGGTATCTGTGTCAGGCTGAGTTTGTGACTTTTACAATTGCAGGCCCCAGAGGCATCTGAAAGTGACACGGCTTGCTTTGCTGAGCAAGAGTGGGAGAACCTGGAGGAATGGCAGAAGGAGCTGTACAAGAACGTGCTGAGAGGGGACGGTGAATCTCTGAACTCTCTGGGTAAAGAACGCTTTTAAAGTCAGTTCTGGGTGCTTCTGGGTTAGCTGCCATGGGGAACTTTCCTGCACTCAGGAGCCAAAGCTGTAGAAGCACACAGAGGTCTGTGCCCGCTGCCAGCATGGAGCACAGCTCGTGTTGCATCCAGAGCCTCAGCGCTCAGTGGAGTGGGAACTGGCTGCTGACTCTCCCAGAGCCCTGCTGTGTGCCAAGCCCAGCCTACCAGCCCCTTCCCTCGGGCTCTGGGTGTTTTTGGTGCTGGGATGGAGTTTTCTGCCCAAGGCCATCTGCTGGTGGGCCGTGCAGAGCCCCCCGTGCAGTGGGCTCTCGCTGGATGGTGTGTTTTGGCCAATGGAGCTGTTCTGGGGCATGCAGCTGCTGCCAGTACTGTTTGAAGAGGTACATTCCTCCCCGTCACTACTTGGCTTGGCACCTTGTTCCCTCTCCTGTCACCTGCAGCAATGAGAGCAGTTTGATGCAGCACAGAAACATTAACATTTCTGTTTCTCAACAGATTATGCAATCTCCAAACCTGACCTCTCGTCCCGGCTTCAGAGAGGAGAAGTGCCCTGCAGTGAGGTGACCTCAGGACAGAAGGAGATTCCTACCGAGCCGAATGCAGGCAAGAGATGAATTGATGGCATTTTTTACCCTTGGGGATAATGAGTGTGTGGTGCTGTCCCCAGACAGAGAATATGGCAGGTGATGGTCCTAATTTACTATGAAAGGAACTTCTCAAGGAGAGCAGGCTCCGGGGGAATGACAGTGTCAGAAAGCACACAGTGGGTTTGATCTCCCATTAGCAGAATATCTGTTGATTAGATCTGGTGCAGGCAGCTAAGGCAGCAAAGGAGTGCAGTGCCCTAGAGAACAAGAGCAACTTGAAAGAAGAAAACAGCATTTGGGGGTGTGAAGGGAGCATCTGTGGGGCTGGGGGTCAGCTGAAAGGGTCCTTCTGGGACTGGGTGTCTGCCAGACCCAAGGAGTGTTGGTTGGAAAGTGTGTGCTTGGATGTAGCACCAGGGAGGATGCTGTCCTGAAACATTGTCAGCTGTGGGGTAAGAGGAAGCCCTCTCCCTACAGGGCTGAGAACAGCAGGTAGTGCTGAGGAAAGGTTGTGTAAGAAATTGGGGTGGCAGGGAGCAAGCTGGCTGCAGGGAGGGAAGAGCCAAAGTGCTGTGATACCCAGTAAGGGAGTTTTTCTCTTGACATCAGCAGACTTCAGCATTGCAGAGCCGAGCTTCGCGGGAGCTCTGAAGCAGAATGAAGAGGTGTGTGCGGAGGAGCAGGAAGCCACGGAGGGTGCAGAGTTTACTGAGCTCAGCGTGGGTGAGTTCTGAGCAGTGCCACCAAGTGCTGTGCCACTGCAGAGCCGGTGCTGCATGAGGGCACCCCAGATGTTCCCCCTGCATGTGCCGGGCCCTGGGGAGAGAGCAAGAGCTGTGCTGAGGTTGAGAAAGCGGACTGAAATGTTACAGACAGTTTGACGTGTAGGAAGATTGAAGTGATGGGTGGACGAGGCGTTTCTGATATTTTTCCCTGGAATTTCTTCTGCTTTTGGTAGCAGTCTCAGAGGAAGGAGCTGTGCTCCAGAGGAGTCCCTCAGCACGTACCTGAGGGCTTGATACCAGCTCTGCAGTCATTTCCTTGTTTCATACTTTCTCCCTCACTCTCAGTCCTGGTCTCTGTTTCTTCTTGTGCTTCATCAGAGGCGTCCAAAGGCCTTGTTCAGTTTTTGTTGGTATTTGCCCTGCTGTGAGTGCTCTTTTTCACGTCCACCCGTAGTGTCACCTCTGCATGTTGTCACCTTGTTACGTACACATCCAGAGCAGCACATCTCAAGTCAAAAATTGGGAGTGTTGATGTGTTCCCCTTCAACAAAGAGGCTGCACAGGGGGGGTCACCACATCCTGGGAGGAGAGGGAAGGTGGATCTCGTGGAAAGGGCCGCCACCATCTGAAGAGTGTGAAATACTGGGATGTTGGTGTATGGAGGGCAGCGGATGCAGTGGGAAGCAAAGTCCTACCCCAGGTTCATGAGATCTTAGCACCTGGGAGGAGGAGGACAGCTGGAAACAATTTTGGAAGCTCTGGGCAGCGCTGAAGTGTGTGCTGTCTTGGAAGGCAGCGCTTCTCTCTGCTCCCTCTGTTGTGGCTTCTGACACTCGCTGCTCAGCCAGCTGAAATGGCAGCATTCCTGTGCTCTTCACTCATATTCTGTCTTGTTTGAGTTCTCCAGTTGACTCAGTACAGCAGTGTTTCATGCTCCCTGCTAAGAGGGGCCTGTTTGATGCAAGGGTGGCAGGGGAAGGATGGGCGTTTTAGAAGCATCTCTGTCTCCCGGCAGTGAATGTCCCCTTTGTTTTTCTCCTCAGTTCCAGCTGATGAGGTGATAGCATTCAAAATAGAGCAGCTGGACTCTGACGAATGCCTGCAAAGCTCAGAGTGTCCCGCAGCTTTATCCGGGGAATCGGAAGACGTGGTTTTCCAGAGCGCCAACGAGGTGCTGCCCTTTGACAGTCAGTACAGCTCTGCTGTGCCCCTGGGAAACCAGAGCATGAGCAGGTTGGTGCCATCTGCTTCTGGGGAAGGCGATCTTGGTGAAATCAACACCGTCACATTCTACAGGCAAGAGTATCCCGAGGAGAGGCCTCACTCGTGTGTTGCATGTAGGAAGGGCTTATGTCTGAAGAAGATGCTGATGATGCAGCAGCAGAATTACAGCACGCTGTGTGGCAGTGAGCCCGCTGAAGACGAGAACATCTTCATCCATCAGCCTCACCAGCAGATCCACGTTGCCACAGAGAGCTTCAAGCAGAACCCGAAGGTAAAAGCTCCCGCTGGCGTCTCAGCCACAAACAAGGCACGTGGCAGCTCCAGGTGCATGAAGAGCATCAGCAGCAACCGCAGCAAACCTGGGCACCCGCAGGGGAAGCCTTACAAGTGCAGCAAGTGTCAGGAGTGCTTCTCCCAGAAGAAAACCCTCATCGTCCACCAGCGCGTGCACTCGGGCCGGAGCCCGGGGGTCCTTTGGTGCTCGTACTGTGGGAAGACTTTCAGCCATCCCTCCAATCTGATCCGGCATCAGAGGATCCACACTGGGGAGAGACCATACCAGTGCAACGAGTGCTTGAAGCGCTTCACCCAGAAGCAGCACCTCCTTCAGCACGAGAAGATCCACCTGCGAGAGAGGAACTGCGCCGTCAGGAGTCACACGAGGGAGGCACCGCTATAGGGCTTCCAGGTTGTGCAGGGCTCGCGTGGCCCTACAGCCCCCGGGCGAGGAAGGCAGGAGAGGACAGAGTCTCTGCTGCTCGGCATCAAAGTCTCTCTATTTATCATAAAGTAGAATTAGGATCCACCACGGCATGACTGCCCTCTTCTGCGTGGTGGTGATGATGCGATACCTCATAGTTAGCTGAAAGTCTCTTAAGAACAAAAGTGTGTCGGGTCTCTCCAGGTTTGAGTCAGTTATTTGAACTGGTTACAGCAAACAGCTGCTTTTCACCTGGAGTTTCCCTCCCTGCATTCCTTGATGAATTTCTGCTGTGCTCAGTTTCGTGGGCAAGCTTGAGTGACGTGTTTAAAGGACTCCAGGATATTAAAGACATGCACGAGAGGAAGTGTCACTGATGACTTGCAGGGAGACCCTGGGTTTGTACTGCAGTGACAGGGGAATTCCCTTTTTGTCTTGCTTCTGAGCACACCTAATAGAGGCAGCATTGCCCAGGCTCCTCCTGGTACCTCTTGGACTCCCAGTGGAACTGAAGGGAGAAACAATTGATAAGCCAGAGGCAGTGCTCAGCTGTGCCCTCAGGCTGAAGTGAGCGCTGGGATAATGTTCTGTATCTGCCCCTGCATTAACACTTTTTCCTTTGTCTTTATTGTCCTCATCTCTCTTTCCTCCTGCTAGCGTGGGGTACGTATGCTCTTCTGATAGTAGAGATGGGCTTTCATTGTATCCCAGAAGGAAACGCGTTCGGCCAACAGCCCCAATACATCGTGCAGCTTCAGGGCTCACAGCACTGTCTGACCTGGCTTAAAGCTGCTCTTTGATCTCCCCATTGCTCACGGGGCTTTTGAAACCTCTCTGCCACTTCCTGGTCCCCAGGTGCCCACTAGGACGGGTGCATGTGGCTGGCTCGTGCTTGCAGGGACAGAAGTGTTCCTGGGCAGGTCTGTTAGCTGGAAGCTCTTCTGGCCCAGCAGTGAGCTCTTTCCAGGACCTCGCTGTTCAACGCCACCTGCCCTGATGTTGGAGCACAAGACAGCAGTGCTGCTGTGCCTGTTGCAGCCAAGCGGCGAGGCAGCTCCAGGCTCTGGTTTAGGCTAACCTGACTCCTGCAGAATCTGGAGCAGGTTGGGGTGAGCCTGTGTGAGCCTGTGTGAGCCTGTGTGAGCCTGTGTGAGCC